>NC_137017.1:473349-630849 GCF_032717465.1 Coenobita brevimanus | reverse complement strand
TACGAATTGCATACCGCAAGTAAGGTGTTACATCAGAAACAGGTAGTGAGTAGTCAGCTGGGGGCTGTTGAGAAGACGCAGCTTTAGCTAAAGTATCTGCCCTCTCATTGCCCACCACACCAACATGTGCAGGAACCCAACAGAAGTCTACACGGCGGCCACGGCGGCCAAGAAGAAAAAGCCACTCTAAAATTGATAAAACCAATGGATGGGATGCATTAAAAGACTCCAGTGCAGACAAAGCACTACGTGAGTCACTATAAATCACAAAAACGGATTGGCGGAGAGTAAAAATGATTTTAAGAGCGTACAAAATTGCAGTCAGTTCTGCTGTATACACTGAAGTAACGCCAGGAAAGCTACCGCCCCTACTAAAGGAAGGGAAGAAAACACCAAATCCTACTTCAGAATCAGTCTTAGACCCGTCAGTATAGACGGGGACAGAACCCTCATGAATGGAGGCATGTTCTAAAAAGAGAGAGAGGGACACCTGAGAGGGAAGCGAGCCCTTTTTTTCAACAACGGACCTACAGAATGTCACGCGAGGGAGTAGCCAAGGACCCACCCTTGGGATCCGATGTGGACAAATTGCCAGTCTCGGGAGAGAGAGGGCTAGCATAACAGACCGGACCCTGTAACCAAATGGCTTTGGGAAATTGGGACGGGTCTCAAAAACAGAAGATCGGGAATCCTGTGAGACAATGGCACAAGAAATTGAGTCTGGAATGCGGTGAAGACGATACCAACACCTCATCATTAGCAACTGGCGCCGCAAGTCCAAGGGGAGTACACCAGCATCTACCAACAAACTTGGAATTGGGGATGATCTGAATGCCCCGGTTGCCAGACGAACACCAGCAGGATGCACAAAATTTAACATCCGGAGGCGGGCATCTGTTGCAGAGGAGTAGATCTCACACCCATATTCAACTTTAGGAAGAATAAGAGACCTATGCAAGAGGAGGAGGGTCTGACGGTCAGCACCCCAAGAGGTATGAGCTAAAACCCTCAAAAGACTCAAAGCTTTAAGAAAAGCCACCTTAACAGAACGAATATGAGGAACCCAGGTTAATCTTCTATCAAACAGAAGACCCAGAAACCGCGTCTCTTCCACACAGGATATTCTTCTACCATAGAGATACAAGTCAGGGTCTGGGAGGACTCCTCGAAGACGACAAAAATGTATAGCCACTGTCTTTGCTGCAGAAAATTGGAAACCGCGTGCTTCTGCCCAGTCAGAAATTCTATGGAGAGCCAGCTGCAACTTCCTCTCTATCAGAGACATTCTAGACACAGTGAAAGAAATCGAGAGGTCATTGACATATAGTGATCCTCGTACACCATCAGGAAGTACACTGATGACGCTGTTAATGGCTACAGCGAACAGAGTAACACTAAGGATACTCCCCTGTGGTACTCCATCTTCTAGTGCTCGGGCATTAGAAAGCACTCCTCCCACTCGCACCCTTAAAATTCGGTTAGATAAAAACTGTTGAATAAAAACAGGTAAGCGCCCACGAAGACCAAACTCATGAAGAGAGAGTAAAATACCATGACGCCAGGCAGTGTCATATGCCTTTTCCAGATCAAAGAAGACCATGACCTGGTGTTGGTTAGTGGAAAAAGCCTCACAGACAGAAGATTCCAAGGACAGTAATGCATCAGAGGTAGATCGCATTTTTCAAAAACCATACTGGGCAGGGGATAAGAAGTTACCTCTCTCTAAAAACCACACAAGCCTAACATTGACCATCTTTTCCAAAACTTTACATATACAAGACGTCAAAGAAATAGGCCGATAATTCGTCGCCCGTAGGTGATCCTTACCTGGTTTGGGGATGGGGATAACTACAGCAACACCCCAACAAGCCAGAAACTCCCCAGAACACCAGATCTTATTAAAGAGTGAAAGCAAAAACAACAGGGACTCATCAGACAGGTGGCGTAAAAAGGCATAAGGAATATCATCAAAACCAGGAGAGGAATCATGGCACTGCGACAGAGCTGACTGGAGTTCAAAAATTGAAAATGGAACATTGTAAGGCTCTCCTCCAACAGAGGTAAAACTGAGACCACGAGATTCTAGGCGCCGACGGCGGCAAGCCAAAGGTGTATCTGCATCCTTCTTTGACACACTGGCAAAATGGTCAGCAAGCAATTCTGCAACAGCAAATGGATCAGCCACAGTTCCACCTGGTGCAGATAAAACAGGAGGGGATGGAACAGTAAATTTACCTGAAATTTTCTTTACCCGGTTCCACACCTGGGTGATGGAAGTCCTCGAATTGATGGAGGAAACATAACCCTTCCAGGATGAACGCCTGGCCTCCTTTAAGACCCGCCTCATATGAGCTCGTGCCCTCTGATACGCCACCAAATACTGAGGATCCCCACGGTGACGACGAAGTCGTGAGAAGGCGATTCGTTTGGCTCTCACTGCGGAACTACACTCCGAGTTCCACCAAGGAACTGGACGTTTAGGAAACTGACCCTTTGTTTTTGGAATAGATAATAGGGCTGCTGAATGCAGCACGGTATTGAAATATGACACAGCCTCCGTAAGACAGCCAAACTCATTGACAGAAAGGGAAATGGAACTTAATTCCCTGAAATATGGCCAGTCAGCCTTATCCAGAAGCCAGCGAGGAAGACGTGGCTGAGGTCCACCTGCACTAGCAGTTAAGAGTAACGGAAAATGGTCGCTGCCATACAGGTCTGGCAACACATCCCAGTTAAAATCTAAAAGAGCATCAGCTGAACATAAGGACAAATCAATGGCAGTAAAAGTTCCTGTCTAGCTATGGAAATAAGTCATTATATTGGAGTTTAAAATGCCTAACTCCTCATCTTCCACTAAAGAGGCCAGCATAACACCCCGAGAGTTGGCCTCACTGTTTCCCCATAGTGGATGGTGACCATTCATATCGCCTAGTAACAGAAAGGGAGAAGGAAGGCTATGAATAAGGCGTTCCAGATCCGCCCTTTCAACAGTTGCACTAGGAGGTAGATAAAGACTGCAAACTGTGTACTGCCGACGTAAAAACATCCGGACAGCAACTGCCTGCAAGGGACTGGAAATATCCAGATGACTAAATAGAATATCCTGGCGAAGGAAGATGGCAGCACCTCCATGACGACCTTGGCCCAGCACAGGATCAGAATAAAAAGCATTGTAGCCAGAAGGACCAGTAGGAGCAGTATCACCAACCATGGTCTCCTGGATACACATGCATATCGGAGTAAATTGAGAAACTAGATGACACAGTTCCTCATAGTTAGCATGTAAACCCCGACAATTCCACTGGATGATAGAACCCATAGTGGAGGGGAAAATTATTTAAGTGCATGACTGTACACCTCCTGACATGAGAGCGGGTTTGGAACGATGCTTAGGAAGGCCCTTGGTAAGAGACTGTCCAGCACCAGGAACCCGCGCTTTATGTTGAACATCCGCACTCTTCCTTTGAGGTAGAATAATCCGAGAATTGGACTTCCCAGTGTCAAAATTTTTGCGGGAATGTGGGGGCCCTGACGAGCCTCCAGAGAGGGGGACTGGCACTCGTGCTGAAAGGGGGACAGTCTTCTTTGGTATGCAGGTACGTCCACTAATGGGTTTGCCACGGGCAGCAGCATGGAGCCCAACAGGAGGGGAGGTGCTACTCTGGACCCTGCCCGGGGCCCCCAGTGAGCTGAGAGGTCGAGCAGGAGGGATTAGGGTCCTGGCCTCCGAACGTGGAGGGGAGAGGGCAGAATTGTCTGAGTTAACTGGAGGAGAAACAACCGGTACCACAGAGGAAGAAGTGACCGACTCACCTGACTTGTTGGAGGGACCGCAAGCTGCCTCAGTCAGATCAGAGCATGCTGTGCCATCAGAGGGACTGCAACCACTCGTGCATCCCTCAGGGCTGGGGTCCTGACAAGCAGGGGAGGGCTTATCCCCTGGCTTTAGAGAGGGTACCTTCATGTCTGAGGCCACAGCGAAACCATCCAACTCGGTATCAATGACCGGGACATCAGTATCTATGCCCAATACAATAGCACCGTCAGAGTGGCCACCCTGATCAGCATGGGAGGCTTTAGTTGGGGGAACATCTGTCAATGACTCAGTGGACTCACGAGTGCGTTTGTTGGAGGACCGTTTAGGGCTATGTACCTCAGCCTGTACAAGTTCGGATGGAATCACAGAGGTATTCTTGGGCATATTCTTGGAGGTACTAACTGAGGTGTCTTCTCCATCAGTAGTTTCCACCAAAGTTGCAAATTTATTGCTGACAGGCACCGAGAGAATCTGCATCCTATCAGACGTGTTGGAGGTTGACCGAGTACCCAGACTCTCACGTCGTTGAGAATTCTGTTCATCACCACCAGAATTGCGGCCTGACTGGACGGACCGTGATAGAACTGAAGCAAAGGAAACTCCAGGTCGTATATACATAGACATGACTCTGTGTTTAGCTTCCTTAAAGGTAATCCTTTCACGAGTCCGCAAAGACAAAACCTCACACTCAAATTTGTATTTGTCACAAGCTTTGGAGGTAGCTGCATGGCCACCTCCACAATTGACACAGGTCTCTGTACCAGAACAATCTATATCTTCATGGGAAATTCCACATGTAGCACATATCGCAGTAAGGCCCTGCAACAATCGTCGACAGTATTTGCTAACGTGGCCAAACTTTTGACAATGAAAACAGCGTCTTGGACTGGGTATATACAGCTTCACCTTTAAGGACAACCAGGCAACCTTAATGGAAGAGGGAAGCTGAGTGACCTCAAACGTTAACAAAATGGAGGGCGTGGGCAAAAGGACACCATCAATTTTCTTATGAAATCTTTCCACTTTGATGACTCCATGTACCTTCATTTCCTCAAGAAGCTTTGCTTCTGAGTACCTAAGCAGCTCTCTAGAGTAGATTACCCCACGAGATTGGTTGAATGTGGGATGCGGCAAGCATGTAACTGGAGCCCCAGATACCTCAGATAGAGAACAGAGTCTGTCTTTCTCCTCTGGGGAGGTAACCTCCACAAGCAGGCTCCCATCGTGCTGTCGCAAAATTTTTGGCTCCCTGCCACATGTCTTAACGATTGTTCTATGGACTTAAAAAATGTCCAGGTCTGCCACTTTGACACCCTCTACTGCCCGGATCACCAAATACCGAGCAAAGTGGGCTTGTTCATAAAAGCCTGGCAAGACCTCACGCGGGGATGTAATTGGGCCAGACTTTAAGTGGCCCAGATGTTCCTCATATTTATTGTTTATTTTGGTTTCCATTAAAAATTTAATAACTTCATTCCCCCACTCCTCCACCCACCACGGAGCCCAACAAGGGGAGGTCTTATGCCAGGGACAATGACACTGGCGACCCCAGAGGTAGCAGGGAAGTATACGCGGGTAACCACCGGGGAACCCGAACAAGGGTGACTCCAGGACGGTAGGAGCCACCAGGCCCCCCAGTGCCCACTTGACCCTAGCCAACGCATGACCAGCCGATTGACCTGGTCGGGCCCAACCAGGCCACCCGTCTTGCCAGAATAAGGGACCAAAGAGGTGTATTGCTAGCTGCAGGGCGCAGCATACACAGCGTCGCTCAACCTCCAGGACTCCCGTCTCCCAGCATTACGGGACGCCACGCACGGCAAACACGTGGGGAGGCAACTGTCCTGCCCTAGATGGCAAATGGGCATGGACTAACATCACCAGCAGGCCTCCTCCACCAGTGATGCAGGGGGCGCTTGGTCCACGTAGCTGACAAATACCGAACCCTACAAAGGTAGGCATGCCTCCAAAGTAGGTGGCACCGCCAACCATGCTTCAAGCCCCGCCACCACGTCAAGGTGACCCCCTGCAGCGGGGAAGGTGGTTATAAAATGCTTGTTTTCGAATGTTCAGTTGTATGAGCCATTCATCCTTGCGAGATTGAAATATTTGGTCATTCGCTAAATCATGACAATTGTTAAACACTTCCGAGGGATTTCCTTCCTTTAACACCTGGGAATATGGTTCACTCACATTTTGTTTAGTTATTGCTTCAATTGTTTCTATGTGATATTTTTCTTGTTGTTCCTTAATTTCCTCCAAAACAGTGTATATTTTTCTCAATATATGTATCATTTCAGACTCACGTGAACTTTCAAATTTAGTTATATCACTTGATCTGGAATCCATATTGAGAAAAAAGTAGTACACGTCTCCCCTTCACAAGAAAAAATAAACAGGCTTATAAGGTACGAAAATCTTCTTGTGGGGAAATATATGTATAAATATGTATGCACACTGATGCCTTTTATTAGAATATCGACAGCATGCACACAAACAGGAGACATGTACTAAAATTGTATATTGTGAACTAAAATCAAAGTTTAATTAAAATACATTCCTCTATTTTCATAGATTCTCAGTTAAAAATAGTGGCCCAGGAAGAGGTGTGCTTCCTACAAGTGACTGATAGCCACTGATATTTGGTATGAATTGTCCACTGTTGTTAGTTTCGTTTCGAGTTGTGTGAAGCTTCAGTTGCCCCATTTTCGTAATTCGGAAAAAGATTTGTTTTTTGAAGCTGTAATTGGGTCAGTGTCTCATAGATCTCTGTTCAGTAATGGTTTAAATTTGCTTATGGAATATTTTTCCTTTGATTTTCTTAATATAGGATCATCCTTTTTTACTTTATAGAAGGGCATAATATTGAAGTTTGGAGAACATTTTTTTGCACATTTAGCTATGTGGGTATTAACATATAAACCTTTATCGTGATTAATATGATCCCTATGTAGGTTAGTACGAAGCCTGAGATTTGAGGTCTCGCCTATATAAATCTCTTGGCATCCACCGCAGCGAATTACGTAAATGCAGTTTTGTGTCGAGCATCCCATGTTTTCGTTAATTTGGAATGTGTAGTTGACACTGGGAAAAGTGAATTGACTGCCTTCAATTATTTCCACGCAGAGTTTACATTTTTTGTCTTCACATTTCTTCACTTTGAAACTAGATATATTATTAAACCTAGCCCTTGTTAAAATTCTTTTTAGATTATTGGGTTGCCGCTTTGCTTTAATTAAGGAGACATCTTTATATATTTCATGTGTTTCAGGTGCTTTTTGAAGAACATTAATTGTACACGAGACTTCTTTCAAGTGATCATCATAATTTGGGTTATAGGTTGTTATATATGGTATTGTGTGTGTATCACTGGCTGTTTCTTTATTACTGGAGCTGCGAAGGTTGCCTATGGGTACTTGTTTAGATCTTTCTAGGCCATTTTTTATTATACTTTTGGGATATCCACGTTGTTGAAGAAAATCTTTCGGTTCACTTAATCTTATTTCTTTTAACTCAGGTTCTGAAACTATTGTGCATATCCTCCGTGCTAAATTAAATGGTATGTTATTTTTTATGTGTCTGAGGTGATTAGAACTATACTGTATAATAGATAATGTTTAGTATCAGTTTCCTTGTAATGAATGTCAGTAATTATTTTCTTATCTTGCTTAATGAGTTTTATGTCCAGGAAAGTGACTGTGTCTCCACTTGTGTCACATGTAAATTACGAAAATGGGGCAACTGAAGCTTCACACAACTCGAAATGAAACTAACAACAGTGGACAATTCATACCAAATATCAGTGGCTATCAATCACTTGTAGGAAGCACACCTCTTCCTGGGCCACTATTTTTAACTGAGGATCTATGAAAATAGAGAAATGCATCTTAATTAAACTTTGATTTTAGTTCACAATATTCAATTTTAGTACATGTCTCCTGTTTGTGTGCATGCTGTCGATACTCTAATAAAAGGCATCAGTGTGCATACATATATACCGGTATATATTCTGTAACCATAGTCCATTTCAAATTTGAAATATAGTATGGACAGGTGTAGAATGGTGAGTCACAGGTGTTGCTAAAGAAACCCCGCGAATGCCAAAATAAAGACGCCGAATTAGGGACAAAAGTTCGCCTACATATTGTTGGCTAATATTCCTAAGCTAACAAAGACTTGCTACGTTTCTCTGCCCAAAGATGATTTTTTCTGATGTGGTGCGTAAGGGAGGAAAGTGACAGACATGCCCTAAGCGTGAAGTAAACGTAGTAGAACAGCTGGTGAACTTTCTGCCCCTGATTATATCCTCAATATTGTAATGACAACTTTTTTCTTGTTTTCGAGAAGGGAAACACTTTTCGTCTGGTCTCTGTGAACCCGCTTTTTTCACTGGCTAATTTTAACTCGTTCCTAAAAATACCTTCAGAGTGACAAATATGAAACGTGCTATACGTGCAGTAAGAAAATATCAGTCATACTACTTGGCCTAAAACTGCCATCTCTCCCTCATCAATACTGAGTTGTAGCAAGAGTTTTATACTAGAATATGGTGCTAGTAACGAGGAAGTGCTATGGAAAGGATGTCGAGCTGTAGTACTGTCTCTTTCTGTCATCGAGTTACGTGGTATATGCTGCAAAAGCCCGAAATTCTGGGCCAAGTTAGTGTCAAAACAATACAGTGAACATGCTTTTTAACTTCTTGTAATATTAATTCCTGTTCCTGAAAGTACCTTGAGAATGGGAGATGAAAAATGTTTATGACAAAAATTATTGACTTTAGTTGTTTCACCTTAACTTGGCCTAGAGTTCTGTCCTTTTGCAGCTTGTGTCACGCAGCTCAGTGGCAGAAAACGACAGTATTACAACGCACCATCCTTTCCACAACGCTTCTTCGTGACTAGCACCAATTTCCACTGTTAATCTATTTTTACAACTCAGCTTTCAAGGTGTACAGATAGCAATTTTGATCCAAGTAAAAGTAGGAGCCTATAGTGATCTGTCATTATGGAGAGGGTAACAAGTCTCGCCTGAGCCATATCAGTGAACCTGCTTTTAACTCCTGCTTATTTTAACTCGTGCTGATAGAAAGACCTCTTAAGATGACAGATGGGGGAAAAAAATACCATGACAAAAATACGAACTAGTAATTTTCTTATTTTTAAAGCTGTGTTTATCTATTATTTATTGGTTGAGAGAGGAACCCTTTTCGTCTCATCCCCGTCAATGATTGTGCCTATACTCTAACTTGGCCTAAAACTGCCATATCTCCATCTTGAGTGCTGAGTTGTAAAAACATATTAACACTAGAATATGATTAGAGGCAGGAAGATGTGCAACACTGATGATGTAGCATTGTCCTTTCTTGCCCTTCAACTACGCGGAGAGGTTGCCACTAAACTAGAAAAAATTCAGAACAAAGCTGTTGGAATTTTTAATAACCCTGCAATTAAAAACAAACTACCTCCCCTACAGGTAAGAAGGAATGCTGCCTCCCTTGCATTATTTTACAGATACATTTACGGCAAATGCTCAGAAGCAGTTTCGTCCATTGTGCCACCTCTCCATGCCTTCCCTCGTGCCACATGGGCATCTGGTAGCGCTCATGACTGGAATGTCACACGGCCATATTGCAGAACTTCAGCCTATCAGAATTCTTTTATTCCCCGAACTGCATCTCTGGTGTATGGATTGTTTTTTTGTTTTTTTCATTTGTTTTTCCTTCCTCTGTTCTGTTATTTAAAAAAAAGTATGACAAATAAAGTTCCACTGATCACTATGAGACGCAATCTTTTCTCGCAATAGCAAGGTAGTGCTCCGCCGGAGAAGCATATGTTTTATCTAAACAATAATTACGTCGCATCATCGTGACACCCGTAGTCCTTTAGGCTTAGAGGGTTCCCAAACAATTTTTTACTTATCAACATTTTTCTCCATATGACACGTTCATGTTTTCTTGCAGTCTGTACGCCATGTCGATTGCAAAGATATGAACACCATGCAAGGGAACATCTAGGCACACTTTGTAATCATACATCACTAAGGAAAATGCACTAGGCCTCACAAAACCGGCAAAAATACTGCCAAATATCACAGCCCACCCCGACTTACATTCGTGTAGGGAAGTGTTAATGTCATCAGGGTTAAGATGAATTGTACCACATTATTTTGGGGTGGGATTCATAGGGTTGGGATTTACGGCCTGTTTTATGTCCCTATTGATGATGATGATGATGATTGATGGTAAGGAGACGAGATGAAACATAGAGACACCCGAGTTTTTATTTATATTTATTTTCAGACACTTTTTTTTTTTTTTTTTCGAAAGCTGGTGAAAACACTGGATTTTTTACAGTGCATACAACATGGGAGAGGGAGATTATGAGGAGCAATAGTGAGTTTTATTAACTTAAACATTACTGTATTATCCTCGTTGTTTTGTTACGGGGAGAGATGCTGACGAAGAACACACACACACACACACACACACACACACACACACACACACACACACACACACACACCTGCTCACTTTCACTTAAGTAAACACAGACATACTCTCACTACCTCTTTTTTCTCACGTACTGTACACACGCACTTACATACATAGCTTTCTTCGGTAATCACAAATTCATACATACATAAATACATACATACCTATTTATTTATTCATTCATTCATACATACTCGTACATACATTCACTCATTTACATACATACATACATACTTATTTATTCCTGCATACATAAATATTCATTCCTACATACATATACATACATATTCATTCCTACATACATACATTCATATATACTGTACATATTCATTCCTACATACATACATATTCATTCCTTCATACATACATACATACACACATATTCATTCCTACATACATACATGCTCGTACATACACACACACATGCACATATACACATACATATTCATTCCCGCATACATACATACATATGCTGTTTTCTTAGCACAAAAACAAAATTTCTCTCTCCCTCTCTCTCTCTCCCTCTCTCTAACAATGCCGACCAACAAAGAGAGTGAATTACTGTAGAGACAGCATGCAACCATCCACCATGCAACTGCTACTTCTGCATGACTATCCTTCAATGGTGTGTCAGGCAGTGTGGTGTAGTAATTATCAAATCCCACGAACAGTACCTTCTATTACTATCACTACCACTATCGCCGCCAGTACTATTACCACTCTCCCTAAACCTACCAGTACTATTACCACTACCCTAAACCCAATACCACTACCACTATTACTACCACTAACCCTATCGGTATCATTACCACTGCCACTACTTCTACCACTGCCACTGTCCCCGCCATTACCACTACTTACCACCACCGTTACTACCACTACCCCTACTCGTCGACGTTCACGAAGCCAGCCATCGACCTGACGTGCACCATCAAAGCCTCACACCCCAGCACCATCATACCGTACCGCGCCATTAACCCCTTCACCACCAGGACATTTTTTAACATTTCATTTTCTTACTACATCCAGATGATTTTTACACAATTTGGAGGAGACGCTTTGAGCTGGGGGGGGTGGGGGGGTTCGATACAGCCTTGGTTAATCCCTTCACTACGAGGGGGTTGGTTCTCTTGAGCAAAATAAAACAGTCTGACATTAGCTAAAGCAAGATAAAAAAACGGGTCCTCGGGATGAAGGGCTTTCTTCAATATGGTTTCGCTTCTTATATTTTACTCTTGCCTCCTCCAGACGATTTTATTCAGCTTTGGAGTAGATGGGTTAGCGTCTCCATCAAGGCCTTCGGCAAGATTGTGTACTTTTTCCCTATATTTCATTCTTGCTGCCGCCAGACGATTTTATTCAGCTCAGGAGAGAGACGCACCGCAGTGAGGAGGTTAATATCCCTCTAACTGTTGTGGGAGTACGTCTAACAAAACTGAGGTATGAAGCAGGTGTAGAATGAGACGGTGTAGTTGCGGAGTGGGTGTGAGGGCATGCCAGCTGTGTAAGTGTGTGTGACAGGTATGAAAATGGGCAGATATGGAGGTGTAGGGTGAGGCGGTGTAGCTTCGACGTGGGTAGGAAGAAGTGCCAGTGCAGGTGTGGAAAAGGTGTATGTAGACAGGATAGGTGTGGAGCAGGGGAAGGCTGAACATGTGTTGTACTGAAGTAGATGTAACTTTCCCAGTGCAGGTGTGGGAACAGGTATGGTGTGAAGCGAGAGGAACAAGTCAGCGCAAGTAAGTAAGTGTGTGTGTGTGTGTGTGTGTGTGTGTGTGTGTGTGTGTGTGTGTGTGTGTGTGTGTGTGTGTGTGTGTGTGTGTGTGTGTGTGTGTGTGTGTGTGTGTGTGTGTGTGTGTGTGTGTGTGTGTGTGTGTGTGTGTGTGTGTCTTCGCAAGCACAGGTTTGGAAAAACAGAGTTTTAACCCCTACAGATGTGTGACTGGTGTGGAAAATGCGTAACAGAGCTTTACAGGGTAGCAGGTGTGGAGGTGTGGGGGGACAGGTGTGAGGTGTGCAGTAGGTAGAGATTTAGCAAGTGTAGGTGTGGAAAAGGTGCAAATTATAGGGACTGCAGGTGTGGCAGATATGGAATTTTAGCTACAGCAAGTGTGGGGTGGGGTTTGGTTGAGTAAGTGTAGTGTGGTGTAGTGCGGGGTGGGGTTTGGTTGAGGTGTGGTGTGGGGTGCGGTAGAGTAGTTGTAATGTGTGGTGGGCAGGTGTGGTGAGGGATGGGGTGGGGCAGGTGTGAGGAAGGGTGAGGTAGGCATGATGGGGAAGGAGTGGGGTGTGATGATGTAAGAGTGGGGTGCGAAGGGGCAGGTGTGGGGTGGTGAGGAGGCGCAGGTGTGGGGTGTGGTAAGGCAAATGTGGGGTGTGATGAGGCAGGTGCGTGGTGGGTCAGGCGTAGGGGTGTGGGGCGTAGGTGTAAGGTGTATCGGCAGTAATGGAAGGGTTAGGGGGGTCGGGTGTCGAGAGGAAGCGACGCCCTAGGGACACCACAGCACCTGGTTACCGTAGAAATATGCAGACACTCTCTCTCTGTGGACACCGTGGAGAGAGAGAGAGAGAGAGTAATGGAGGAAGATTGCAGACCAAAAGACAGGATGTGGAAAACAACAAAGTAACTGATAATATGGCTCCAGTTTTACATGAACAAAATCAGCTCTGCATTATCTCACCCACGAATTTCTTATCAACATTTCCCACCACCTTTTTCTTCAATTAATAATGTGGGTTTTCTAGATGAAAAACTCTTCTAGAAATATTAAATTCGATATGGCACTGACCTTCTCAACTTCTGTGCTGCATACATTATCATATTATTTATTTACATGGAGTACAGTCCTTCATTTGACTGTATCCTTATCATTCAGTCCGATGACGTAAGTTAAAGCGTATTCTTGCTACTACCAGACGATTTCATTCAGCTTAGGGGATATTTTTGGAACTTCAGGGGTTAGATAATGCCTCAGTGCATCTCAAATATACAAGGGGCCTTTCCTAAAATCAATAAAAACCGTCTGCAAGTAGTAACTTAGAAAAAAAGTGTCACTGAATCCAAAGGGTTAAATGTCACACTGTTATAAACTGTTAAGACGGAAAAATATATACAGTCAGAAATGTCCCTTACATAGAAGTTTCAACAGTTTTTGCCCGACTTGGATCCACTCGAGGATCGCGCGTATTCAGATTATTTCCTGTTCTCGTTGCAGTTGAGACTCCAAAAGAATTTCATATGAGGCAAAGCTGCGAACACTGCTCATCGATAATCCATACTTGATAATCCCATTTCCGGCATGTCAGGGCACGCACCGACGTCACACACACACACACACACACACACACACACACACACACACACACACACACACACACACACACACAAAACGCGTTTATGTAGTTTTTATTTCATTCTTGCAATGTCCACACGATTCTAGTCAACTCTAGAAGGATGTCTTATAGTGAAGGGGTTCATGAAGGCTGCATCTAACGCCTCAAGGTCGAAAAGTCTCTCCTCAGTTAAGTATAAGACCCCGAATTTATGAAGAATTAGATCATATTAATTCGCCACAGGAACAAAAGCGTTAATGACGTCACCTGGTTTAATGACGTCACACGGCCACCACGGATTGTGTATGTGCTGGGTATGATGGAGTGTAGCGTGTCATTGGTATATCAGCTGAGTATGTCTGTGTATTCCGTAGCGCTTCATGGTCATATGTCGAAAGGTTGGCCAGAGTTCAGAAGCTAATCAAGGTTTCTGTGAACACTCAGGCTAATTCTAAAATGCTTGCACGCACTCAGTTTTATCTTACGAGGCTCTCAACCACTTACGCTGATTATTCACTGTCTAGACCTACTCTGAATTACTGCAATATGCTGGCAAGAAGAGAGTGAGACTAAATTCAGAAGGGGAAACTTTCGAAAATCATCAACCTAAGAATTTTTCAAACGGAATGAGGAGAGTCTGAGTAAAGCTCCTTTCTCTCTCTCTCTCTCTCTCTCTCTCTGCACCCAGTTTACTGTAAGTGCCAGGACACATGCAAGTCTAGAAATAGTAACACACACACACACACACACACACACACACACACACGTAACGCTACTGAAAGTGTTTAAAAAAATTGGCGATTTATAACCCCTGATAAATTGTCTTTCATGAAGTTTTAGTTTTAGATATAACTGCAAACCTCTCTCTCTCTCTCTCTCTCTCTCAATTCAACATCCTCTCACGATGCCACAAATTATAGGCTATGGTTCCGGGTAACTCCCCCCCCCCTCCCCTCTCTCTTTCTCTCTCTCTCTAAAATTAGGTGCACTGATAACCCCCTCCCCTAACTCGAAGCCACAACCATCCCCCTTGGAACCACACAGTCTCCCCCCCTACGGAAACCCTCGGACTTATATGTCCTTCCCCCCCAAGGAGCCACATAGGCCTAATCCCCCTACGGAGCCACATACTCCCTACGGAGCCACAAACCCCCCTACGGAGCCACAAACTCCCCTACGGAGCCACCTACCCACCCTCGGAGCCACGCACCCTTCCCCCTCAGGAGCCCCACACACCCCTCCCGAGCCATGATCCCCTCCCCTCCCCATTCGATCCACGACTCCCCCCTCCCTTCCACGAATCCCCCTCACCACCCCTCTTCCAAAGCAGCCTGGCCACTCTCCCACACTATCTGTACTGTGACCTCGCTTGTGCTTGTTTCATAACCTGGTGTGTGTGTGTGTGTGTGTGTGTGTGTGTGTGTGTGTGTGTGTGTGTGTGTGTGTGTGTGTGTGTGTGTGTGTGTGTTTAGGGGGTGTGGGGCACTGTAATGGGGTCGGAGGGGGAGAGTGCTGGAGGGAAAATAGAGTGTGGAGGGAATGGGTGTTGGGGAGAGGACAGGATGGGGAGTGTTGGCTGGGAGAGAGGGATGGACGGAGAGAATGTAGTGGGGAGTGTAGGGCTGAGAGGGAAGAAGAGCAGGTAAGGGAGCGAGAGGGGTAGAAGGGAAGAGGGTGGATGTGGATGAGGCGGGGGGAGGGGGAGTTGTAGTGGAAACAGGAAGGGGAGTGTTAAGGTGAAGAGAGGGATAGATGGGATGTGTGGGGGAAGAAAGGCGGTAAGGAGTGTGTGTGGGGGAGGGAGGAAGTAGGGAAATGTGGGTGGGAATGAGCGTAGCAGAGTAAGGAACAGGTTAGGAGCAGAGGAGGAGTGAAGATTTGAGAGAGGAGAGAGAGAGGGGGGTAGGAAGGAGAGTGTTGGAACAAGAGGGGAGTGGGTGGGGGAGAGGGAAGGAGAGGGTGCGTATGGGCGTTGCTGGGAGAGGGTGGAATGTTACGCTCAAACTACGCCACACATCCTCTTTGGTAACGCAGCTGGTGGCATCAAACCGCCCCTCCCCATCCTCTCTCTCTCTCTCTCTCTCTCTGTATATATATATAAATATATATAGATAGATAGACAAACAGATAGACAGATAGGTAGACAGATAGAGACAGACAGATAGATTGATAGATTGATTTAGACACAGATAGACAGACAGAGAGATAGACAGATAGATTCACAGATACAGTACATAGACAGATACAGAAACTAAGGAAATAAGTTAAGTTCTCTGGATTTATAGCTAGCGCCGGTGTAATAGTTAACGCATCCAGCCCGTACACGCAAAGGTAAATGAATAACTAAATACAAATGAATAAATAAACAATAAAAAAATCGACCTCCGGACCGACAAGACTCATGGAAGTTTGTTTTGTCTAGATGTAAATTTGACTGTTGCGTGGCGTATACTGGGGGAAGAGTGTGACTTAGAAAAAACTGATTGTCCGCCTGAATGACCACCGTGCATTCGACAGGCAATCATGCATCTTTTTCTTCTTCTTCTGGTTCATTCGCTTTAACGTGGCCCAGAGTTTCATCCTTTTGCAGCTTATATCACGTAGCTCTGTGGCAGAAAAAGACAATTCTATGGCTCTGCATTCTCTCTGTGGCCCGTCTTCGCGACTAGCATCATACTCTAGCGTTAATCTATCGTTATAATTCAGCATTCAAGACGGAGGGATGACAGTGGTAGGCCAGGGTAAAGTGCACAGAGTATACCTTCAGGCGATGTCATTCAGCTTCGGACACCCCCTCTGGTAGTGAAGAAGTGGTTAAGTCTGTATCTAACTGCTCCAGTTCGAAACATCCATTTCTTAAGGTAAATTAAAGCGCCCAAATTGTAAGAATAAAGGAAAAAAAGGAAAGAAACAAGAAAAAGAAAAATAGAAAAAAAATAATGAGGTTAAGGAAATGATGGCTCACATTCTCGTCGGATAAGGAGACTCCCTAACACCTGTTCCTAGGCGATTTATTTTGTTCATTACACCTTGTAGTTCTGTGTTACTTAAATAATTCTAATCTCACCATAATCTGCATAAATAACGTACAACACGGCATTAACCAGTCGTATCCAAAAATAAATCGCTAAGGAAGAGGTGTTAGGGAGCCTCCTTACGCGACGAGATTACGGACCCAAGCCAAATAAGATGCCTAACCCCTCTCAGGTCAGTGGATGGCGGGGTGTGGTCGGATTTGAGGCCTGATTTGACTAGTAACCAAGGAGACTCATTCATACCTCGTAACTACGGCTCGGTGAATGTCATGCAACCTGGACCAGTTCCATTAGATGAAAAACAACCCAACTACAATTGTACGTTATTCTAATGGAAGATATTAATAAATTGATCGGTTATACAAACGTCCCTCAACTCCTTCCCAGTCCCTCGAAATATGGATGGGGGAGAGCAGGAGGAGAGTAACTTAAGCCTGCTGTTAGTTGGGTCCACATTTCAGTAACAACAAAAGCAACAGCAACTTCTACTACTACTACTACTACTAAGGAGAGGTTATCAGTCTGCAGAAAAGCAATAAGAAAAGTTATTAATCATCGGATACTCCCAGTTATCGACCTTCTTGATTATCGTAGGTGTTCTGTATCCACGCACAAGGTATCTACGTACAGGTGTAATTGCGTGCGTGAGTGCATGCGTACGGGGTGAGTGTGCCGCCATTAGCATATTCGATCACAGGTGCGGACGGATGCATAATTATGAGTGCACGTACACATGTACATAAAGACTGGTGTACTGGATAGCTTAAGTAAACACATGCACACGCACATAGGTGATTTAGACGAAAGTTCACACACACACACACACACACACACACACACACACACACACACACACTCACACTTACATAACATTTTTGTAACCTCCACGCTCAAGCAAACAAACACTTACATAAGAGATATCTTCACACACACACACACACACACACACACACACACACACACACACACACACAAGCAAACAGACATTTACATCAGATAGTTTTATAAACACACACACACACACACACACACACACACACACACACACACACACACACACACACACACTGCACAAGCCACAGGTCAAATAAGCTTCACACCCACACAAACAAGTAACAGTCTTAGACATTCACATTCTCTCTCTCTCTCTCTCTCTCTCTCTCTCTCTCTCTCTCTCTCTCTCTCTCATATCAGCGTATTCTATTTACGCTTCGGTCTCTGACCCTCACCAAGCCCAGACCACGGGCGAGAGGGATGGGGAAGGGGAAGAGGAGGAGTGGAAGTGGGGGAGGGGACGGTGAGGTGGAGGCAGAGGGGAAGAGGAGGACTGGGCAAAGGGGAGGAGGGAACGGGGTTAGTTAGGAAGTGGAGGAGCTTAAGGGGAGAGAGAAGTGGAGGAAAGGGCTGACGTTAGGGGGAAAGGGAGGAGGGGAAGGGATGGGGGAAGGAGAGGAGGGGAATGGGTAGGAGAAGGGTGGGGGGAAGCAGCAGGTGTATATGAGGGGGGTAGGAAATGGGACAACTGGAATCTGTGTTTGTGTTTACTGCTTTTATTTACTTGTTTACTTGTGTTAAGTGTCCACATTAACGTATGGGTAAGACTTTGATATGAAAGCCAAAAGTCAGGAGTTAACAGAAGTGGATTCCGATTACTGGGGAATATGTGTAAATTGAATACAGAGAAGAAATATAATGTGATTCACAAATAAAAAAAACTGATGCCTTTACTATTTTTCTACATTATGGCAGTTTATTTAAGTATATGCTTTTTTATCATTATCATTCTGCGTGTTTATGTCTATTTTTTACGATTTACCACTTTGTTCTCATTTGCTTTTTTCATCTCTTACACATTCATCACTTTTGTTACATACACCTAGATTGTAAACAAAGACCCGAGCATAGCCATTGCATTGCAGTATAAGATCTTCACTTCTGATTTAAATGTAATTGTTCTTCTATATTTTTTTAGGTATATCGTAGTCACAAGCGGATAGCTCTCTCTCTCTCTCTCTCTCTCTCTCTCTCTCTCTCTCTCACACACACACACACACACTCACAGAGCGGCATTCTTGTGGCGGGTGTACAGAGACGGATCCCTTGGTTCCTCTGGCCCGTATCATGATGTCGCGTCGCCATGTTTGGGGCCGAGTGATGTGCAGCTGGTACGGGGTTCGTCATCATCATCATCATCATCATCATAGCTTTGGAAGGAGATAGCCAGATAGAACCACCTCAAGGCTACTTCGTTCGTACCTACCTCTCACTCTCTCACACACTCCTCTTCCTCTCCTTCTTCCCTTTCTCTGATCCACTCTCGGCAGCAGGCAATTTTTCTGACAACCTGACCACGACCTCCTCCTCAACCCCCCCCCCTTTTTTTTTGTAACATCCAACTCATTCTCTTCCTCCACTCCCCCAATCTCTGCTCCAATTACTTATCTACAAACCAGAATCACTCCCAAACTTGCTCCCATTCTTCCCTCCAACATACGAATCTGTCATTTTTCTGATCTTTTACTAGCTATTCGTCTCCCAAACTCATTCCAAATTCTCCTTTTTATTTCTGCAGTCTTATCTCTACTAATTCCCAACTCACGCGTTTAGTCTTGTAGTGCAGTATTCTTTGTACTGTAGTGTTGTAATGTAATATTCTGTGTAGCACGTTCAATTAGTAGGCCTACAGTTGCATAATGTACCCTTCGAGATAAGATGCCTGTTGTAGTGTAAGCCAACCAGCCTAATGCATTTATCATTTTGTCTTAGGTTCAGATGTTCTTTCTCCAAATTCCTTTAGCCCGTCTTCTCGTTCGGTTAGGGGTCCTTCTAATGCTTTTTTCTTAGTAATTTATCTCGAATATTACACCCAAGTATTCTCTTTCATGCTGTCTATACGTCTGCAACATCGACTTACTGTAGATTACATACGACACATACAGGAAAACTTCATTGCTAAGGGGAAGATGTTGAAAACCCCCCTAGAGCTGTCGAGAAAGTGTCCTTATATTTCCCCTCACCTAACTTGGCTCAAATTTTCGTCTTCCCTCTGTGGCTTATTCACATTATTCACTGGCAGGAAAAAATGATGCTGCATCTCTACGTCCTTTCCATAGTATTTCGTCGTGACAAGCACCATATTCTAGTGTTAATCCATTGCTACAACTCAGCACTCAGGATGGAGTACAGTATCTAATTTCCACAATCTCTTCCTCCGCAGCAATTATGGGCGAGGTGGAGGTGGGAGTAGGTGAGGGTGAGGGCGAGGGCGGGGGGCTGGCGGTGGTGGCGTCGACGGTGCAGGAGGCGGCACGGGCACTGGCCTTGGAGCTCCACCACCAGCTTAATGACACCGCACCAGCTAACATGTCCACAGGTGAGTGCGCGAGGTGACGCTCATTAAGACAAATGCGAAGGATATATGAGAGGTGAGCGGGTCAGTTTAGGGTCATGTATGGTTAGGAAAGATGTGGTTAATACAGGAGTGGTTAGGACAGGTGTAGTTAGGGCAGGTTTTTTTTTTTTTTTTTTTTTTTAATGCGAGAAAGAAGGAACCAAAGGCCATGAGCCCGCAGTAACAGTTCCCTCCAAGAGAAAAACAAAATACAATATAGAGCCAAATTCAAGATCCGATCATTTTGAGATGCCTGGACACACTGCGTTTGAAAGACTGGAGATCATAGGCAGCAGGAAATACAGACAGAGGGAGACAGTTCCAGAGCTGACCTGTTGCATAAATGAAAGACTGGGAGTAACGGTTAACTCTTGCATTAGAGAGTTGGACAGAAAAAGGATGAGAGTTTGCTGCCAGACGGGTGCTACGCGCCCGTCGTAGAGGTGGAGGAATGCAAGCAGACAGTTCAGAGGAGCAGTGACCATTAAAGTAGCGATAGAAAAAGAGATAAAGATGCAACAGTGCGGCGAAGAGACAGAGGTTGAAGAGAGTCAGTAAGAGGAGGAGAGTTAATGAGACGAAAAGCCTTTGACTCCACCCTATTGAGAAGAGCTGTATGTGGGGAGCCTCCCCACACATGAGAGTTGTACTCCACACAGGGGCGGATAAAACCCCTGTATAGAGTCAACAATTGCGCAGGGGTAAAGAAAGAGCGGAGTCGGCTAAGCACACCCAATCTCTTGGAAGCAGAATTTACAAGAGATGTAATATGATCTTTCCAAGATAAGTCACGAGTAAATGAAACCCCAAGCATGTTCAAGGATGATGCAGGATTAAGCTGAATATTATTAAACATTAGTGGGTATACCTGTGGAAGATTTTGTCGGGTTGATAGGTGTAAGAACTGAGTCTTAGATGCATTAAAGACAACCATTTTATTTTTACCCCAGTCAGAGATACGAGCCAAGTCAGACATTAGGTGTGCCATAGCCTCATCCCTTGTTTGTTGAAGTAACTGTTGGGATGGGCGTTGCGGGAATCGAATGGAAAGGTGAAGGGTGGAGTCATCAGCGTATGAGTGGATAGGGTTAGATGTACAGCTTAGAAGATCATTGATGAATAAAAGGAAGAGAGTTGGTGATAGGACAGAGCCCTGAGGAACACCACTGTTGATAGATCTAGGAGAAGAACGATGGCCGTCTACAACAGCGGCTATAGAACGACCAGAAAGGAAGCTAGCGAAGAAGGCACAGATAGAAGGATAGAAACCGTAGGAGGGCAGTTTGGAAATTAAAGATTTATGCCAGACTCGATCGAAAGCCTTTGAGATGTCAAGTGCAATGGCAAAGCTTTCGCCAAAGTCCCGAAAGGAGGATGACCAGGAGTCTGAAAGGTAGGTGAGAAGATCGCCAGTGGAGCGTCCCTGACGGAACCCATACTGACGATCGGAAAGAAGGTTGTGATAGGAAAGATGCCTTAAAATTTTTCTATTAAGAATTGACTCGAAAACTTTTGAAATACAGGACGTTAAAGCAATTGGACGATAGTTGGAGGGTTGGGAGTGGTCACCCTTCTTTGGGACTGGCTGAATGAGAGCAAACTTCCAGCAAGAAGGAAAGGTACAAGTTGACAGACAAAGACGAAAGAGTTTGCCTAGGGAGGGTGTAAGCACAGAAGCACAGTTCTTGAGAACAACAGGAGGGACCCCATCAGGTGTGGGTTAGGACAGGTGTGGGTTAGACATTGAGTGGTTGGGACAAGTTTGGTTAGAATACGTGGAGTTAGGACAGTTGAGGTGTCGTTGGGACAGTTGTGGTTCGAAGGGTCAGTGGGGTAGGTGAGGTTGACAGGTAAAGCTAATTAGAACAGGTGTGAAGGGCAGGTGCGGTGAGAAGGATAGGTGTGTTATTCCCGTTAACGCCAGACGATTTTATTAAGCACAGCAATGTCAGAAAGGGTTAAAATGTATCTCAGAAGAACAGGAGGATAGGACATGTGGGTAGGACAGGTTGTTGTTGTTGTGGCCTCATGCTCATCTGGAAGTGAACACGGTGGGCTGCAGGCTGAAGTAACTGTCCCACTGTAGACCACCATCACCCTCTTGGGGAATGGGAAGGAAGCAGGAGGACGTTTCCGAAGCTAGATAACTATTCCGTCCGGTTATATGGATGCGACTGCGAAAAGGCGTCTCTCTCCACCACTCCATTACAATTAAGAATGTACAGTAATATTAACACCCTGTTTTACTCAGTTATTATTCACTTGGCATGCAATATTAATACTAAAAAGAGAAAACTAAGATAAATAACAGACTTACGCAGCTTATTACACCCTGCCTTACTCAAGTTTTTTCCCCATGCGTTAGGCAGACGGTAATTACTAGCAGGAAACAATTCATTTTATCAGCAGGGAACAATTAGTTTTATCATCGCCATCACACACACACACACACACACACACACACACACACAATACCGTACAGTCAGGGACAAATGTTCGCCTCCATTTTCACTGCAACTGCGTCACAAGTAGGGCAAGTCGTCAGTTACCTCCCTCACGCATCACATCAGAGAAATTCATCTATGGACAGAGAAACATAACAAGCCTATCTCTGTTAAGGAATATCAGACAGCAGTGCAAGGTGAGAACTACCGTACGTGAAGTAAAATACTGACCAAGTTTTTCCTCCCACTGTATCTTATAGCCTACATTCGGAACCTGAGAACGTCATTTTGATATGAAAGAAGCTTTACATTCATCCCTTAGGAGGTACTGGAGACAGACGTCTTCACGTGGTGGCACCGATATGACGGTGGTGGAGCTACTTGGCTATATGAATGTCCCTCAATTCTTTTCCTGTCTCCTGAATGGTGGACTGCGGGCGGAGAGCAACTTCGGCCTGCAGTCCACTGATTTCACGTATCAGATGAACCTGGGGCTACCACTACTACCACGGCCTTGTGAAATCAACACGCAAAACTTTAGTACTTTAACAGCAGCGTCTCTCCTGAGCTTGATTAATTCGTTTGTTAGTGGTAAGATTATAATGAAAGAGATGTCTGAGCATGTCTTCTGAAATGGATAAAATCCTCTGTCATAGTCAGTACTACGAGTATAACCTAAATAAAAAGTTTGAGGTATTTCATCTGAGTTGTCTGTAGCAAGTACCGTATATGATTGTATTTGCTCGCTGCGCTCGTAATCAGCTCCGCTGGCGTGTCATTTACCTGCAACGGTGAAGAGGAGCATGAAAGTGACCAACACACCTCCCCAAAGAACATCATTCTAGTCACAAACACACACACACACACACACACGTATATCAACCAAAGTGAGTGTGTTTGGAAATCTCTGTACACCCTGCTACTCACATTTCACAAATGAAGTCGCCGCAGGAGCAAAAAATATACCCTCAGAAGACATCAGTCTGGCTCAGACTCGGCATATCAAGCTTGCGTATGCAAAACATCGTTAGAAACGTTTGTCAAGGTTCAAAGCTTTGTTACATACATACATACGTACAAACTCGTCAATAGTGTACAGTAGTTTGTAAAATGAAAAGGATATCATTGTACCGAAGAGGTTAGCACTGAACCCCCCTTTCTATATCAGTATTGAGGAGGCGTCACTGTGGTCGGAGCTAGTAATTGTTGCAGGTTAAGGTGAGCCCAATGTACTGCGGCTTTAAAATTCCTTCCTCCTGCAGTCCGCTCTCCCCTTTTTGGAAGAAAGGGTAGCTGAATGATGTTAGTATAACCAGGCAGATGAACCGTCCAATCACATCAGTGCCACCACATGAAGGCGTCCCTCTCCAGCCTCCGTCACTGGTGAGAGTTAAGCTGCAAACTGACGCAAGACTCATCATTATGCAACTTCTTCCTGCAGCTCCTGTTTTTGCGAGAGTGCATGCTTTCACCCTCCCCGTCACTTCCACGCCAAATATGCATCCCTGTTAAGAGAGGGGCGCCCTAGGGAGACGACGGAAGAAGAGGGAGAGACTTTGATCTGACTTACGAGGCGATGGGGCCGTGGGATGAAGAAAGGGGAAATATTATGAGATTAGTGAATGACGTGGAAAAACGCAAAGATAAGGTTGGTGATTACTGAGAGGGATGGGGAAATATTAGCTTAGTGAAAAAAAAAAAATGCAGAAGGGCATTTGTGATACACGGGGGAGATTAAGAATAAGTCTTAAAAAGTGTCTATGGCTGTAAGGCGAGAATAACAGCACAGTCATTAGAGAAAAAACAGAATGCATAGTTAAAAGTGCAGGGCGTTAGGACAGTACTTTCGTAGCTAAGAGGATAGAATTAGTCTCCATTAACCCGTTCACCATGATAGCGTCTTTATTATTATATTTGTACTATCCGTAAGGCGTTTTTGTTGTCAAGAAATACCACTCGTAGTGAAGGAATTGAGGGAATACCAGAACACGTCAGATATAAGATAAATCATGGTTGTGACTGGAGGATAGATAAAGAGAAAAAACATGAGCATGGTGACTAATGGGAAAGCGGTAACACAAGCAGAGTAAAATGACTTGGAAGTGTGCAGGATGAATAAGAGATTAAGCAGTATCAGAATACCGGTACGTCAGATCAGATGTGAAAAAATTCCTGGTGGTGGCAGGGTGAAAGACGGAGAATATTCGCACAAAGTCAGAGGGAGAAAGAAAGACTTGTATATATGCAAATTAAAAAGCTTCGAGCGAACAGAGAATTTTTTTTATTATAGGCGGGAGATTTAGTGAACTGATTCGTAATCGTGGATAATTAAAAAGAAAAAGACGACGAATAGCACAGTGGCTAAACGAAATGAAAATATACGCTAAATAAAGGGATACGAATGATCAAATAATGAATTTTATTACTGGCTGCTGGGAAGACTGAAAACATTAGCAAAGTGAGTGAAGGAAAGTGAAAATATGAGCAGATACTGTACAGAAGCGCGGGGGATGAATTTTGGGATTGCCGCGAGGTTTGGAGAATACTGAATGTTCTATGTGAGAATGGCGTGATTGTGGCTGCAGTAGAGAGAGAGAGAGAGAGAGAGAGAGAGAGAGAGAGCGAGAGAGAGTTAACATAATGACTGGAGGAAAATGCTAACATAAGGAGGGCAAAACGATGCAAAAGAACGTAGAATGAAAGAATATAGAATGAATTTTGTGACTCATGGGAGAGACAGTGATAATGGTAAGGATGAAAGGTCATACACAAAATAAATATAAACCGAAGTATGCATGAAATATTATGACAACTGAATAATAATATCAAAATACATAACGTTATCGCAGTTCAAAGGAAGACAGAATATATTAGCTTAGTGAAAGAAAACTAAGGTATACATGGATTTTTTTTAAACATGATTTTTGAAACTATGAAATATCGGAAAACGCCAAATGTGAAAAAGATCCTGCAGGTCTATTGAGAAAAGGAGAGAACAGAGAGAGGTATGGAGGAACAGTGGGATTACTGTAATGTTGTGACTGGCGAGAACTTTATACAATATCTGAATATGCAAGACATGATTTTTTAATAAATGGTTAAGCATGGGGAAAAGGGAAATAATTTGTACAGTCAAAAATTAAAGATAATGGAAGTTTACATAGATGAATTTTATTACTTCTAGATTAAGGGGACTATCAGAATGCGTCAATTTCGAGACAAACTAGTTAAGGTTGTAGGTTAAGAAAGATGGAGAATATTATCATAGTTAAAAATACTGGAAGACACATGACTGAACTGTATTACTGACAGAGGGCTAGGGAACATCAAAATGCATCACTCATTACATGGTTGTGGATGAAGAACGGGGGAGAAGAATAACAATGTAAGCCAGCAGAAAAACATGCACGAATTCTGTGACTGCTGGGAGTTGAACAGAAAAGAAAAACACCAGCTTCGATTAATCTTATTGATAAAAAAAGAAAAACAAAGAGGAATAATACAGGGTAAATCGTGAAGGCTTGGCTGATTGCTATGACTGCTTGGAGACATAGGGAGTATCACAACACGTTCGCGTACCCTTGTCCTTTTTATCTTTCCTCGGGCACATTTCTCGCTTTAGCATCAGTGAAATAACAAAAGTACCGACGATATCCAAATTATTAAACTTCTTACATTATCATTTTGCTATCCTGGTCAAGCTCAGGTCCTTTATTTACGCTGATAATAGACGATCTTCTTCAGGTAAGGAAAAATAACTACTATTATCTCTCAACCTCTGGACATATTTAGGCATTTTGTTCAGGATAATATCACACGTAACTGATTAGCTTTTCAGCCGTTCATTTGAAGGGCCAGGCAGGATGGATGAACGAGCTAGACTACGCTACAGGAACGACCCAACCATATATACACACAGACTCTATATAAACACACACTATACGCACCAGAAAGCAGCATCCATCACCATGCAACACATCATATCACACTGTTATATATACACGCCTATTTGACAACAACAAACTAATCTCCGGTCTTAAGATCCACCACCTCCACTTCCATTCCACCTCCACCTCACCTTCACACCTCCATATTCACTACTACTTCCACCCCACCTCCACCACCACCACCACCACCACCCGCCACCTGATCCCTCCACCTCATTACCTCCGGCTAACATCAGGGTTATTCCATCTTGCTCTTTTTTCACCCTTACTTCCTACTTTGCCGATAATTGGATTCCTACCTCATTTTTCTTACGATAGAGAGAGAGAGAGAGAGAGAGAGAGAGAGAGAGAGAGAGAGAGAGGCCCTAATAACAAAACTTCTAATTATCCCTATCTATTGCTAAACGCCTCATCTCAAAACCTTGATCCACGGTGACGGCGAATTATATAAATAAATAGGAAGAATGTTAGATACATATAGATAGATGAGACCAGCTATGTAGGCATTTATATTCATAAATAGATAAACAGACATACAAATATGGAGGCAGATGGACAGAAAAACAGATAGAGATAATTAAAAGGTTTCCAGGTTATATCTCTGTCATCCTTCTCCGTTTCCTCCTGCCAATTCAAGCCGCCCTGCCTCATGCACTCTTCCACTTTATCCAACCACCCTATCCACCCATTCCACCCACCTCGTTCACAGGGTTGTGTTGTAGGTCGGATCAGAAGCTTCATAGCACATTTTCCTTAGCGATTTTGCATAATACGCCCTGACATTCTCTAGCACGCTCTCTATGTAGCTTTAATATAGACGCAGTTCGTACCAATAATATGCAGCTATAAAGCCATTCAGAATACTCCTAAAGTCACAACATAGCCATTAGCCTCCACCCGACCACGCCTGTGCAGTTCTCTTCACTGTAATCGCACTAAGCGCTATATCTTGTACTTTTCTCACTATACACACGTACACTATACACCGTAAGCCACGTCAACACCTACCTGAACAATGCAGTATATGCCAGATGTCGAATAACTCCAGAAATTCATCGTCCCGTTCACTACACAACACACGGACCAATCAAACACTCATCAACAAAACACTTTTGCCAGACTCGATGCTAATCCCCTCATATATTACACAACGTTTTATTATTTTTTCTGAGTGTATGTCGCAACAGTAAATGAACTATTTTAATCTAAATGCTCAGGTACTAATGGTTACGGGATACAAAAATAAATAAATAAATAAATAAATCAGATGCATCACGCAGTTCAGTTCACTGTATTACAAACTTCATAAAAAAAAATCAAAATAAGTTTTCTCACAACTTTAATAGTCACCAAATTTATGCACACATACTGTATATACGCGACAAATAATTTCTATCTATCTATCTATCTATTGCCAGACGCCTCAATCACGTTTGGGGTGGCCACAAACAATTCGCCTCCAAGTCGCCCTGTCCCCCGCCATTTCACTGCCCTGCTCCCAACTCACACCCCCCTCTCTCATATACCTCTCCACCCCATCCCTCCATCTCATCTTCGGCCTCCCCCTCCCTCTTCCCCCCTCCACCTCACTCACATACACTCTCTTCGTCAGTCTTTCACCCTCCATCCTCTCCACATGGCCAAACCACCTCAGTGTGTTCTCATAACGCTTCCTATCACACCCACATCCACACCACAACGCTCCTTTATATCCTCATTCGTCAGCCTGTCTCTCCATGTGACTCCACAGGCTCCTCTTAAATAACTCATATCCATTGCTCTCACTCTCGACTTGTGTCCTTCCAACAACGTCCAAGCTTCACTTCCATACGTTAGAGTTGGTATCACAATACTGTTATGTAGTAACTTTTTCACTTCAATGCTCACTTCCCTGTTTCTTATCACTGCTATAACTTTCCACTCGACATTATCAAAGACGCTGCATCTACTGTATTTATATTTTGCCAAGATGAGAATATATAATGCATTCTAAAAGCTGCTCTTATACAAATTTGACTACTGTCGCAGAAGCATGGAAAGTGTCGGTACATGAGAAAGGGCGAAATCTGTGGGAGTGTCTTTGGTCTGGCTATACTGCAGAGGTGGTGGGCACAGAGAGAGAGAGAGAGAGAGAGAGAGAGAGAGAGAGAGAGAGAGAGAGAGGTGGGCATTGAGTCGAGGTCAAGGGAATATCTAAACAAGGGGTCGTATTCTAAGTGGCTTTAAAGATATCGTAACATATAATCTCTGGCGATTTATCCTCCACCTCATTTTCCTCTTGTTATTGCATTTTACTGTAGGCTACATTATTTTTTTCCTGCATGTTATTTTACGTTATTTAGCCATACAATCAGGGGTGCAGGAGTAAATTCTGAGGTGCAGGACTCCGAGAAAATTATTGACCAATATTATTCTTAATCAGTTTATCATGAAATATATTGAGAGTTGGAGCCCCGGATAACGAATGATAAGACAAATACACACAATAAAATATTGCTGACTTATAAGCGTAAACAGGTACCAGGTCTGAAGACTATCTGCCAGTCTATCTATCTATCTATTTCTCTGACTATCTATTTATCCATCTATCTTCCTACCTGCTGATCTATCTATCTATCCATCTATATGTCTACCTATCTATAGTCAGACTCCATAATCCCCAATGGAATGGCCACAAACAAATCACCTCCATGTCACCTTGTCTTCGTCCATTTGGCTACCTTCCCTCCGGCTTAAACCAACCCCCCATCTCGGATATCTCTCTATCCCTAAATATTAATGTGACCAATTATTTCAGAGGGTTTAAGTGAAATACGTCTGCCCTGATAGGTAATGGATTTGAAATAATCTCAAATACTAGGAAGTCATCTGTACGTATAGATAATTATAGAGCATTATTTTTTTTCTTTCTGGATTCTGCATATATATATATATATATACATATCATCATCAGCCGTTTGAGTATCCACTGCAGGCCTATCCCGACCGAAGTCGGGACGATACAGCCAATGTATCTCTACCAAGTGGCTTAGGCTGTCTGGTAGAGATTGTATGTAGGGTGAGAAGTGCTTGTTAGTGTAATTGTAGTGTTGGAGTGGCTTTGGATGTGTGTGTAGTCTGTGAACCAAGTGTAATCAGCCCGCGCAAGCCGACTGGGTGCAAGCATACTTTATAGTAAGCGACACTGGTTCAACCACAGCATCCCTGGTGTCCGCCAATGCAGTACGTGTCCGGGTGAACACTCCCAAAGTTTATTACCCTGGCGGGGCGCGAACCCTGGCTCACCCGTGTACGAAACGCGCACTCTACCACTGTACCACAGACGCTCCATATATATATATATATATATATATATATATAAAGTATGCTTACGTAAATGATGGTTCTCTCTCTCTCTTTCTTTCTCTCTCATAGCGCACTTATATTTTAAAATTCCGACAGTATTAGGCTAATTGTTGATAGGTCTCCTTCAAATATGTGATTTTTAAGAACCGTCTTGGGTCGAAGGAGGTGGGGGAGCGTCGACATAAAAGAGGATACCTGGGCATCATATGGGGGAATAAATCGCTAAGAAGGAGATGATGCGAAATTTACAAAAGCACTTCGAGTACTGCCCCGAGCTGCGCCTCAAACCACTCATTCTGGACTACGAAAATGTCTCCTTAAATTTATTGTTGCTACTGAGAGGGAGAGAGAGAGAGAGAGAGAGAGTACTGCAGGAGTTGATGAAATCGCCATCTAATCCCTCCATTCGTCACCAGGCTCTCGTAAGATGAATAAAACTGTCCTCGGGTTCAAAGGGTTATGCTCTCTTCACCCCCTGCGAGCCACATGTACACAACCCACCTCTCTCTCTCTCTCTCTCTCTCTCTCTCTCTCTCTCTCTCTTCAAATCACCCCAGTACATTCCTCATATATTCATGCTACCTCTCTCTCTCTCTCTCTCTCTCTCTCTCTCTCTCTCTCTCTCTTCAAACCATCCCAGTACATTCCTCATACTTTCATGCTACCTCTCTCTCTCTCTCTCTCTCTCTCTCTCTCTCTCTCTCTCTCTCTCTCTCTCATTATCGTAACCCAACTGCGTCGCTACGAATGAGTAACGACGCACATTATCTTAGTTGTGGGTGGAACAGAGAGAGGAAGGTCACGGGGAGGCTTGTTTGTGGTGACATTTGTTTGTTACCGATTGTGGTATGGAGGTAATAAACAAGGAACATAACATCATCATCATCGCCACCACCACCACCATCATCATCATCACCGCAACCACCTCCACCATAATCATCATCACCACCATCATTGTCATCACCACCACCATCATCATTATCATCATCACCATTACTCTTTTCCACTGAGAAGTAAACATGAAGACGCCTCGTACTGAAGGGGCTAAATAATCGACTGCTAATTACACAACACAGGTATCAATGTGAGTGTATTAATCTGAATAAAATCGTCTGGCGGTAACAAGAATAAGACTATTAAGAATATCCAAGTCCTAGAAGGGTTTAAGGTTAGAGGGACGCCTTGCAGAAGCATTTATCACTTCTGGGAATAAGACCAGCTTAGCTAAAAGTTGGTGGGAATTCTCGTGGATGGGTTTTCAAGGTCTGCTTCTCTGGATTTTTCGTTATCGTCCCCACACATTAACACCAAAAACGCTGTTGCTTCTGTGATTCCCTGATTACGCAATGTCCGTGATTTTCTGTATGATTCTGTCTTTCCCTATCTCTCTCACCCCCCCCCCGTCTCTCTCTCTCTCTCTCTCTCTCTCTCTCTCTCTCTCTCTCTCACTAACTCTCGCGATAATGCCAACTCCGTAATTTCTCTCTGTCACTTTCTCCTAACTGTCCCATACTCTCTTTCCAACTCGACCCTTACTCTTTACTCTCTCCACAGCTCCCAACTCACTCCCCACAGTCTCTCCTAACTCCCCCATTTCTTTCTCCCCAACTAGATGGCGGGGCGGGGAGAGACACTGCGCGACATCTGAACGTGTACTGGCAGATACTGATCACTGTGCTCTACGCTCTAGGCATCCTGGGCAACGCTGCGGCTCTATACATCATCACCAAGAGCGAGACACAGCGCTACAGGAAGCAGGTATGGAGATGTGGAATTACCTGTATGTTCAGTCCCTGGTAACCTCGTGGCTATATCATCATGAGAGAGACAGCGCTATAGAAAGCATCTCTCTCTCTCTCTCTCATTAACGACTTCCCTACGATGACGCACTGTGTATATTTTTCTTGCTGCGACTAGACGACTCTACTCAGCTTAGGAGTCCCCCGCAGTGTAGTGGCTAATGAATATCTAACCACTCCAGGTCGATAATCTATCTTAGGCTGAATAAAATCGCCTGGAAGTAGAAAGAAATGTGTGATCTGACTGATGTGCATGACCTTTACTCCCACCCAACTGGTGTTGCAGAGGGACGCCTTCACGTGGTGGCACCGATATTACCAGCCGGCGGAGCTACCCGGGTATACAAACGCCCCGCAGATCCTTTCCTATCCCCCGAAATGAAGATGGTGGATTCCAAAAGATCATTTTTAGCCTGCAGTCTAACGGTTTCACGTTCGGATGAGCCTGGGATTGCAACTACTACTACTACTACTACTACTACTACTACAAATTTTTTTTTATACTACTACTATTATTACCACCACCACCACCACCACTACTACTCCTTCAACCTACACTCTCATTTCCCTAAACACTCATCCCTCTACCCACACCTCCGTCCTCAAAGCAACCTAACCTGACCACCACAGACGTTCATGCTACGCTGCCTGACCGGGAACGACCTGATGGCGCTGCTGGGGTCCCTGGTGCTGATGAACGTGCGAATCTACTTTCCCAACCCCTCCAAGAAGTGGCTGTGTGTGGCGCGGGTGGTCTTACGGGGCTTCGGGCTGGGGTCGGGCTGTGTGGCATTGGTGATGGCTCTCGAAAGGTGGCTCGCACTCACTCAGCCGTTCGTCTATACCAAGGTTAGTTCTGGTCCACACTGATACATACATAGGCATATATATTTACTTAAAATATACATGCATGCATATACAGTTATTGATATACGCAGCCTTCGTCTACACCAATTTCCATCACACACACACACACACACACACACACACACACACACACACACACACACACAAAGGTCATGGAACTGAAGGAAGGGTTGGCACTCAGATATTTCTCTATAACAAGGTCCGTCTCCACACATTACTACATACTCGTAGTAACTAAATAAATAATTGAGTGAACAAATTATTAAACAAATGCGATGCATAGATAGATATACAAATAAGGAGATAGGTAAACACACAGGTGTGTATGTGTATATATATATATATATATATATATATATGTATAATGATAGAGAGAGAGAGAGAGAGAGAGAGAGAGAGAGAGAGAGAGAGAGAGAGAGAGAGAGAGAGAGAACTGCATGTATGAACGCATGTCTGCATGCATACCTGTAACTACTCCGTCATCGCATATCACTTCTATGAACGTCATAACACAGTAAAGACGGGCATTCCAGGAAGAGTAATAGCTGCTCCATTCGGCATAAGAACACCTGAATAGCATAACCCTTGCCTCTTCTTCGTTATTATCTCTACCTGACACAACTCTTTCTATTGTATCCTGGACCTGTGTCTCGGTTATCATGTTGTTATTCGTATATTTCTTCGCCCATTCACTTTTTTTCGTTCATTCTTCTCTACCTTCATGAAATCACCCATTCATCTACGCGATCTTTTATTTTACTCATTTCCCCAAACACACATTCGTTTGTCCAATCAGCCATTCAGTTGATCATTCCTCATTCATCCATGCAACCACTCCTTCTTCCGTTCAGTACTTTAACTGTTACCTCACTAATTCATTCATCCATTCATTATACACAAATCTCAGTCCACTAACCTCTATCCACACATCTCATCTCTATTCATTTTCCTTCTACTCCTCCTTTATCACGTAACCCATGTAGTAATCTGACGTACCGTATTGCATCTGTGGCTACTCACGCACCCTCTCTTTTCCTGTACCCTTAGTCACATACCCTCTCCTCTTAATATAACCCTTCCTCATTATTCTTTTTATATTTCCTTCCAGCACGTGATTCCCTCTTTATTTCTGACTATTACTCCCCTTCTAAAACTCTATCACTCTTTTTATCTTTCCCCTCAGGACGTGACCCAGCTCTCAATCTCTCTCTATTACTCTTTATCTTTCCCCCCCAACACGTGACCCTCCTCTTATCGTGCCCTTCCTCTATCACTCTTTATCATTCCCCGCACCACGTGATCACCCTCCTAACATAACACCTCTTCATCATTCAGTTAATATTTCACCTTAGCACATGACCCTCCTCTTAAAACAACCTCTCTCGCTTACTGCCTTTATATTTCCCCCGCAACACTTGATCCCCCTTTTAACTCCTCTCTGTTACTCTTTTTATCTTTCTCTGCAGCACATGACTCCCTTTTTAAATTCCCGGAGCACGTGACCACCTCTTTGCCTCTCTCTATCACTCTTGTTATCTTTCCCAGCACGTGACTCATGCAGTAATCCGTCGCACCATCCTGGGCCTGTGGCTACTGACCCTGCTGCTGGTGTGCGCCCCCTTCGCTGGGTTTGGCCTCTGGTACGAGAACGACACCTGCATCCGATACCGCTACGGCACCAAACCCCTCGACCGGATCTACGCCTACCTCATCTTCGCCTACGGTCAGCACACTATCCTGAGATTCTATATTATGCTCCACCACCTCGTGCATCTGGGTCACTGAGTTTGCCGTGATTACAGGTCTACGTTATACTGTCTTAAGAAGTAGTCACATTTGTTTACGATGATACCAATTGGACACCTCGAACAATATAAGTTAACCACCAGCATAGGCTCAATAATCTCGTGGCATGACACTGGTAGTATGGATAAAGGCAGCAAGTAGTGCAGCATATCATTAGGCAAACACTGGTGAAAGCAATCATCAGGAAATTTGATGAGTGAAATGTTATCCACTTACATGCATTTCTTCGTACGTGCTAATAACGCCCGCAGTACAGCACTTTCACGTAGCTGAATAAAATATCTTAGACCTAACCAAAATAATATACCTAAGTAATGCAGGGTACCCAGACGATTAAACATGAATAATTTTGTTTAAATGAAAGCTGAACTGTCACAATAAAACACCACAGGCCTATCAGAGTATGAATATAATTCTGAATAAACACCAGCATGAAACAAGACGCGGTATTAACTGTACTTTATCACTCTCCTCATCGCATCTTTTCGAGTATTTTATTCCAGTCAACACCAGACGATTTTATTCAGCTGAGAGAGCTGTAGGAACGTGAAAGTATTAAATAAGAGCTTACAGTACCTTCACTCTGTCCAAGCTCACTATTTTTCCTTGGTGCAGGGATGGTGATGTGCTCGGTGATCGTGGGGTGCAACTTGATGGTGATCCGCGTGCTGTGCCGCATGAGGGAGCGATTGATGCCGCGGCGCCACTCACGATCCTCCTGCCGCAGCGCCTCCTCCAGCAGCGGCGACCACGGCTACAACCACGCCACGCCCGAGGAACTGTCCTTCGCCTGGCTCATGGCTGTGCTCTCCATCACCTTCGTCGTGTGCTGGGTACCGCAGCTGGTGAGACAGAGGGCATGGTATTATACTTTAGAATCTCTCTCCCTCTCTCTCCTGTCTCTTTCTCTGTCTGTCTGTCTCTGTCTGTCTCTTTCTCTGTCTGTCTCTTTCTCTGTCTGTCTGTCTGTCTCTTTGTCTGTCTGTCTGTCTGTCTGTCTGTCTGTCTCTCTGATCGATTCCAGGGTTGATGAGTTTCCTTTTTCATCCTTTGCCTCTCCTCCCACTCCCTTTTTTCTCCCAATTCCCTCTCCTTCTCACTTCTTCCTCTTCACTTTCCCTTTCCTCTCTCCCCTCTTTTGTCTCTCTACTCACCTTTTTCCTTCTCCCATCTTCTTCCTCTCCCTTTTTCCTTTTAACACTTGAACTACGCTTGCCTCATTTTTCTCACGATTCTTCCATATCTTCCACTCTCCTACCTCTCTGTCGGTCTTCCCTTTCACCTATCCCCTTCCTCTCCCCTCTCACCCTGTCTCTCATCCTCTCTTCCCTCCAACCTCCCCTCCCCCCCCGTGATGTGGATTAGAGAAAAGAAAAACTCACAGCTTTGTATCGTCCGAAAGTAAATGTGTGAATGTGTTTAAATGAGAATTATATATGTACAATATGTACTGTAAAGGCTGGCTTACACACACCTAACATGGGCAGGCAGCTCGTAAAAGGTACATACAGTGCTTATTCAAATGATTTTAACCCTTTCAATCCGGTGGCGTTTTTGGTATCGAATTTTGGCCATCTCCAGACGATTTAATTTGCCTAAGAACAAGCTTTACGAATTGGAAGCATTTGATAGTCTCCATCAACGTCTGCACCAACAGTACATAGGTCCTTCCAAAACTGATAAAATCGACAGTTGGGAGCAAGACTATAATATAAAAAAATCAGTTATCGAATTGAAGGTGTTAAGATTTTAGCACTGCATTACAGTGTGCCATGCTGCAAGATAATCGGTTCCATGTGTTTTCAGTTCAGATGAAGAAATCCATTGCTTTAATTAAATGATAAAGTTTGCCAATGATTTTATAGCCAATACGCTGAACGGCGACTAAAATTACTCACGTCACTAGTCAAACTGAAAGCACTCGAAGAGCGCATACCTCCGCCAATGCCGGTTCCGGATCCGGATCCGCCCCCAAATTTAATCAATTCTTCCTTGACCCATGGCCCACCCTTCCACAAAATTTTACTGAAATTCATTGAGAACTTACAGTATATTGTGCAGAGTAATAGGATCCGGATCCGGATCTGGAACCTTCCCCAAATTTAATCAATTCTTTCTTGGCCCATTGCCCACTTTTCCACAAAACTTCACTGAAAATCACTGGCAACCTTTGGAGATATCGTGTGGACAAACAAACAAACAAGCAGACAAACATAGGTGAATGCATAGCCTCCTCCAATATCGTTGGCGGAGATAATGAAACAAAGCATTTTTTTTTGGCAGAACTACAAACTTACGGAACAAACTGCATTATACTGTGTTATACCGTGATCAAGTACTAACAATTAAAAGTCGCCTGCATAATTCTCTTACTTTAATCCCCGGCTAAACACATTCACGGTGGATTAAAGGAAAAAAAAAATCCAATATATTTATCGATACAGATTACGCAGGATACAGTCAGTGTCCAATGCCGTTGTGCAGTTAATGTCAGCTTAATACTGTTTTTCCTTAATAGCTGAAGTAGTACACACATACATTCCATTCATCCTTGCCTAAGAACTTCCCACGAGAATTTTACTGCAATTCGCTACGATCCTTCGCACTTCTTCATGTAGGGTTTGGCTGCAGATATTAGGGGGGTGGAGCCTCCCTGCTTTGCTATATTTATCGAGACAAAAAAATAGCCCCTAAAAAACAAAAATAAATAAATAAATCAGCTGCAATTTCCTTTATTTTGTATTTCTTTGTATTCCCTGCTCCCCCCTCTCATCTCTCCCTTCTCTCCCATTCCTTTAACCTCTCCTCCCCCTATCCTCTCCACCCTCTCCCCTCTCCTGCCTGTCACGCTTGCTCCCTCTCCAATCTCCTCCCCCTATCCTCTCCTCCCCCTCTCATCTTCTGCCAATCGCGTCCCCTCCCTCTCCTCCTTTTCCCCTCACCTCGTTACGTGAGGAGAAATGTCCATATTTTTCATGTCCTCTCTCCCCGTGTCTCGTTTCCTATTTCACTCTCTCTTTTTACCCTCTTTTATCCTACTCTTCTTTCAGTCGTTTGTCATTCTCTCTCTCTCTCTCTCTCTCTCTCTCTCTCTCTCTCTCTCTCTCACACACACACACACACACACACACACACACACACACACACCTTCCACCCTCTTTTCACTTTTACTTCTTATCACTGTTCCTCTTTCTTGTCTCCTTTTTCTTCCTTCTTCTCCCTCTGGTTATTCTCCCTCTTTCCCTCTGCCTCTCTCCGAACCACTCTTTTTTCCCCCCTCCCTTTTCCTCTCTCTCACCAGTCTCTCTCTCTTTACCTCTTACCTCCCTTTTTCTATCCACCCTCCTTTCCTTTCTCTCTTCTCCCCCTCCTATCCTTGACTCCATCAAGAATCCTTCACACACCCGCCCCTTCGTCTTCCCCCTCCTCCCTAACAAACTTACATGTCCTGTCCCTTTTCCCTCCTCGTCCCTCCCCTCGCATCCTCTTCTTCCCCTCTTCCCTTTCCCCTCTAACACCATTATTTCATTATCATCATCCTCCTCTTCCCTCCTCCTCCTCCCATCATCCACTCTAACCCTATCCTTGCCCTCTCCTCCCTCCTCATCCATCTTCATCCCTCTATCCTCTTCCCTTGCATCAATCCTTCTAACCATCCCCATATCCCCACCTCCCTGCTCTCCCCCCCCCTGCCTACAGTTCACCTAACCCTGTTCCCTCCCTCTTTGCCCCCTCATCCCTGTCCCCTTTCCCGTCTAACAATCCCTGTAACAACCTCTAACAACCCCTCTATCAACATCATGTCCCTGACTTTTCCTTCTAACAAGTAGCCTATCCCCGATCCCCTCCCTCCTCGCCCCCCTCCACCCCCTCCTCTCCCCACCTCCCTTCAAACCGTCGCTCCAGTCTCCCCTCTAATACCCTTTTAACCACCCCTCTAACCATCCCTCTAATGTCTCCTCGATGAAACCCTCTGACCAAAACTCCTCTTCTTCCCTCTAATCACCCCTCTCTCCATCCTCAAACCTTTTTTTAATCACCTCTCTATCCACCCTCAAACCTTCCTCTAACCACGCCTCTAACTCTGCTTTAACCTTCCTCTAACCACCCCTCTAATCTCCCCAGATGACGATCCTGGTGGGGCAGACGGTGGGGCCGGACAAACGCTTCACCTTCATGTCCAGGATCTGCGACATATTCATCCTACTCAACTTTCTCCTCGACCCGTGAGTCATATTATACTCTGTCCATTTTAACTTGGCCTAAAACTGCCATCTCTCTACCTCAAATGCTGTGTTGTAATAAGAAAATTGCACCAGATTATCATGTTGTAGTAGGTTCTCTTTAACCTGACCTAAAATTGTCATCCATCCAGTTTAAATTTTCGGTTTTACAAGATACTAGCACTTCAGGATCATGCTTATCCAGATGTATTTATAAAAGATGTAAGGGTAAAGCCATACTACTGCTTTATTCTGCCAGTGGCCTGCGAAAAAAAACCTGCAAAAGGACGATAATCGCCAATATAAAGTGGACGAATTATACCTATTTTTCTCCAACATTTTAATGCTCTGTGTTGTACCTGTACATTTCTAACTGCTTACGTTTTTTTGTACCTTGATATGATTCTTATTAAAGGTTTCGTAACCTCTTCAACCCGACTATGTCTTTCCTAAAATAAATACAAACGTATTACGTTAACCAAAACAATTAAAAGACGTCCTTGGGTCGAAGGGGTAACTCAGCTCAAAGTTCATTTTCGTAATACTATTTAAACAAGTATATAATAAGTTTTGCATACAGTTTAATTATATAGAGCCATCCATAGGAATGGGAAAAATACAGTGTAAACTGTACAGTACCTATACCAGACCTTACGAGGTCCACTGAAAGAACAAGACCTTCACAGAGAAAGAGCGATAGCTAGAATTAAATTTACCTGTGCTGGCAAAGTCTGAATGAAGAAGGTGTGCCTGTAGAGAAAAGCATGCATGGAAAAGTTGACGTGGTCTAATGGATGTGCTAGAATTTGTCAAAGTGGACATGTGGAGAGAATGGAGAATGAAAGACTGACTAAGAGGGTGTGTGTAGGTGAGGTGGAGGGAGGGAGAGGGAGGGGTAGACCGAGGATGAGGTGGAGGGATGGAGTTGAGAGATATATGAGGGAGGGGGGGGTGAGTTGGGGCGAGGGGAGTCAAATGGTGGGTGACAGTGACTTGGAGGCGTTTTGTCTGCGGCCACCCTTTGCGGGATTAGGGCGTCGGGCTATAGATAGATAGATAGATAGTATATGTCAATGGTATGAATCGAAAGAGTACAAACATATGAATGTACAGAACACACTTACGGCACCCACTGCATGCCTGAAATGGACACCTATAACAAGCTGAAGTGGGAAGGCAGAAGGCCTTCCTCATTGTCCTGAGGTAAGGATGTAGTGACGTTATCGCTCAACACCTGGGCTGCAAGCATCCCCGTACCTCCTTTCGGTACAGGAAGTGGGGGTGGATCGTAAAGTTTCCCTAGTTCCGTATTTACGAGCAGGCATCAAGTTTGAGCAAAGTGGCAGCGCTGTGTTTGTGTATTTATAACTACATGGACCTCTACATACGGGACATACAGTACTAGAGAATCGAGGTAATTAGGAGATTAGTAAAGAAACTCCCTAGATGTACAGATAATATACGAAACTTGAAGCCTGCCCTGAAACGCCAAGTTAGAGGAGGGGAGGGGACGATACCCTGAGCTTCCTGTCTGGCCTGAGTCGCGTCCCTAGTGGAATAAACGAGACGTGTTCTGAATGTCCTCACTCTAGATACATGTGCGATATTGGGTCAGGATGTACAGGGTAAAAATGCTTCAGAGGTGATCGAGTAATATGAGGTTTTCGTACAGGTGTGGTGAGAGGGGTGAGTGTGCAGTAAGAGGGACGAGGGGTGTAGTGAGATTAATGAGTGTAGTGAGAGGGGTGAGTGCAGTGAGAGGGATGAGGGTGTAGTGACAGGGGTGAGAATGTAATGAGAGGCGTAAGAAAAATGACGAGAGGGGTGAGTGTGGTGAAAGAGGTGAGTGCAGTGAGAGGGATGAGGGTGTAGTGAGATTAGTGAGAGTGTAGTGAGACGGGTGAATGTGTAGTGAGAGTGATGAAGGTGAGTGAGAGGGGTGAGAGTGTAGTGAGAGGCGTGAGAGTGTAGTGAGAGGGGTGAGAGTGCAGTGAGAGAGGTGAGGGTGTAGTGAGAGGGGTGAAGGTGTAGTGAGTAGGATGCAGGTGCAGTGAGAGGAGTGAAGGTGAGTGAGAGGGGTGAGAGTGTAGTGAGACGGGTGACAGTGTAGTGAGAGGGGTGAGGGTGTTGTCAGAGGGCTGAGGGAGCAGTGAGATTGGTGAGAGTGCAGTGAGAGGGAAGTGTGTGTAGGGAGAGGGATGAGGGTGCAAAGAGATTGGCGAGTGTGTGGTGAGAGAGGTGAGTTTGTGGCGAGAGGGGTGAGTGTGTGGTGAGAGGGTGAGTGTCGTGAGAGGGATGAGAGTGTAGTGTGAGGAGTGAGGGTGTTGTGAGAGGGGTGAGGGTCCAGTGTGAGGGTGGATGGGGCAGGGTAGTGGATGGAGATGAAAACGTGTATGAACGGTATATCGATATGGCAGTTAAGGCAAAGATATGAGACGAACGCTTTCATATCGCATGTACCTCTCTTTTCATGACGATTCTAACGACAGAGAGAGAGAGAGAGAGAGAGAGAGAGAGAGACAGACAGACAGACAGACAGAGGGGGGGGCTTACTCATATGCATAAAATCTTACATTGTCGGTCAGAATATAATCATGGATGATCCTGGATCTGTGGCCAAGGCGTTTTCAATCATCTCTCTCTCTCTCTCTCTCTGTCAGTTCTCACCTTCTGTCCTCTTCTCTTTCCTCACACCTCTTAAAATTATTTCACACCTTCTCTCTCGTCTCCTCCCCCTCCCCCTCCTCTAACTTTATTTTCTCACTCCCCAGGTTCATGTACGTGCTCTTCCGGCGCCACCAGCGGTACGGCAGTAGGCACGTGAGGAAGCTGCTCGTACACCTGTGTCCGCTTCGCTTCCAGGAGCCGCCTCGAAGAACACTTGCTTCGGATTCACTCAGATCGTCCTCGAACGTCTCGCACAACAACACGAATGGTGAGGGAGAGAGGGAGAAAGGGAGGGAGGGAGGGAAGAAAGGAAAGAGAGGGAAAGAGGGAGGGAGAGAGATACGAGCATAGAGAAGAGAAAGAAACTCCTAGCATTCGACTCACTCATGTCCTAAGACGTCTCACAATATAACAGGAATGGTGATAAACAAACAGACAGACAGATAGAGAGATAGATAGGTAGATAGGTAGGTAGGTAGGTACAGACAGACACACAGACAGTTATACAGACAGAGAGGGGAGAGACAGATCACTTCCCTTAGGATTCATTTAGGCACTAAAACTTCTCCCCCAAAACAACACGAATGGCGAGAGATATAGATACACTGAAAGAGGGACAGATAGATTGATGGATAGATAGACAAACAGAGAAAGAGAGAGAGAGAGAGAGAGAGAGAGATAGCCTTTGTACGCTGACGTCTTTTATACATCTCACACTCGCTACCACCAGACGATTTTATTCAGCTAAGGAGAGACGCCTTGTACCGAGAGGGTTAATGAAGTTGGTTAATGGAGTTAATGAATGGGGTTTCAGGAAGGGGTTAATGAATGGGGTTCATGGAGGGAGTTAATGAATGGGGTTAATGGAGGGGTTTAATGAATGGGGTTTAAGGAGGGGGTTAATGAAAACGGGTTAATGAAGGTGATTATAACCTCTACACTAGAAAAGTCTCTTCTATGTTGAATATGATCGTCCGGAGGTAGCTAGTATAAAAGATAAAAGCTTCATCGTAGTGGAGAGGGTAACAGTAGTAGTAGTAGTAGTAGTAGGAGGAGGAGGAGGAGGAGGAGGAGAAAGTAGTGGTAGTTGTAGCAGTAGTAGTAGTAATGACATCGGAACACCGTCGTGGAAGAATCAAGGTGTATAAGGTAACTATACTCTGTCCACTTTAACTTGGCCTAGAACTGCAATCTCTCAGGCTTTCATGCAGAGCTGCAATACGATAGGAACATTAACATACGGCGCTAGTCACGAAGAAGTGTAGCGGAATGGGTATAGAGCCGTAGTTCCGCCTATTCTGCACTTAACTTGGGGAAAATGGGGTACAAAGGGACGAAAATCTCAGCCAAGTTAAGGTGGACGAACTATAACATTTTCTACAGTGTATTCTAAGGAACATATATTAAGGCCCTATTCTCGTGGACTTAGATGGCTCCCTGACACTTGTTCCTTACCATTTTTTTTCTGCATATGACACACCGGTATTTTCTTGCATGTTACTTACGCAAACTGTGTCCATGTCGGGTACGTATCATACAAGAGAGTCATACTGAGGTGTTATGTGCAAACTGAATCTTTGAGGAACAGGTGCTATACTCTTTTTTACTCTAACTTAACCTAAATTTGCCATTTCTCCACCTTGAAGGCTGAGTTGTAACTATAGATTAGCACTAGACTATGGTGCTGGTCACAAAGATGTGCTATGGATATAGAGTCGTTTTATTGCCTTTTTCTGATACTGAAAAAAAAAAAACGAAAATTTGGGCCAAGTCCAGGTAAAAAGCGTATAGTGAGCCTCATAAGATCACGAGAATAACATCCCATTGACTCATGAAATGCTGTAATTATTATAAACCAATACATAAACGTTATCTATAAATATGTATAATCTTTTGCTTGTGTTTTCCAGTTATCTTTCTGTCAAACTTTCTAACGCTTGCAAAACATGTGCCTCTGCTGTATTTGTCGCTATACTGACAATAAGAGTAGTCGCTGCAAGCAGTAATAAGTGATATGTGACATTAATGTGTCAAGATCTCTTATCATTACTAATTTGTTATGTATGATTCTTTACTAGAACAAAGCAAGTCTCTATTATTATTTATTTTCTCTCTCTTTTATCTTTTTTTTTACATTGTTGTCTTTGTACACTCGTGAGCCACAGATTCGTAATAATAAAACTGACCCTAACTGATGAAGGTCAATTTTCATAAATAATTAACACCGAGGTAGAAGCGCCAAACTTTTCTTTCTCCGTCATGTGTTTTAATACTGATGTGAAAAAAAAAAAAAAGGGTCTTTGCCTTACCCACCACTTTCTCGGTTCTCATATCAAGTCTGATAGTCTCTCTTCACCCACTGCCCCATCCCTGGCTATATATACTGTATATTAAAAAAAAAAAATAAAAATAAAAGTCATAGCCAGGGATTCACACTGAACTAGGACCTTTCATCAGCTCTTCTAGAATCCACGAGTAAAACTTTCACCATGAATTGTCCCTCGTGATGTTTTCCGTAATTTCGGATCACCACCTTAATATCTGACAAGTCTTTGGTGTGTGTGCCCCCTTGCCCGTGTGCACTCAGATTTTTGACCTTGGGATAACTTTATATTGTTGTGTAACGTATTCCAAATTTGGGACTGAGTAAATTCAACCATGCCTTAATAACCCTCATGCAGTCTACAGGCCTTCTTCTTTCCATTTTGATCCCCTAACAATGCAAGAAATTAATGCTACTGGATTCTAATGATTGATCGATGAGGGTGGTTTTCAAAGGATTAACACTTGACAAGATGCCTTCACTCGGTGTTGATATCCTGACTACGTCTTCCTCCAGCCAGGGGTGGGAAAACAGAGCGAAAAGAAGATATGGCTCACGAGTTTACCATCATTCTGCAGCATCTGTTATGTTTTCCACCAGCACACTTGCCTCTAGCTAAAATTCACTAGTTCGTTCAAGCTCATTCTCATTTTTCTTTTTTTTTTTTTGCACAGACGGAATTATAAATAAAACTTGCTTGAACGGAGCGTTGTGGCCAAAGAGCTCAGTGTTGAGTTATTGTGTAAGTTTACAGTATATCCAATTACATACACAGGTTTAAGACAGCCTTTTGTTGTATGTCTTATTCTTTCATTCTTTGTCTCTTCTCTCCTTCATTCTTTGTATGTCCCTATATAATGCAATATAAATTTAGGAGCCTTTTGTTGTCTTCTCCTACGTCCCCCCTTTATGTCTTGTTTGGCTCTTCTTCTTTCTTCTCTCTAATCACCTTCACGCTCTTCAATTTTCCATTCAGGCTCATGTGATATACCATTTTGTATCGAGTTAAAAGCACCCTCCTGCCCCTTCCCAACCCCTTTCCCTACTTCAGTTATTGGGTATAAGCTATAAAAATGTAAAAAAGTTCACTATAATCACCTTGAGGAACCGGTGTACAGCCACAGTCGAAAGTGTCTCACCTGTAATACGTAACTACATGCACAGATTTGGAATTGTTTGTCACAGCTCATTCACTACCCGGATACGAATCTGAACCTTTGATCTTTAGTCCACTGCAGGCTTAAGCTTAGCGTTATGCTCTGAATGGTACAGGAGGTTATATAGCACCTCTTCCTTGGTGTTTATTTTGCATATCGTAACGTAACTTTGTACTGTATGTTACTGATGTCGTTTTAATATTGATATAGTTTACATCGATGACATGCAAGAGGATGTTGAGTTGTAATGCAAAATACTTCGCTAAGGATAAGGTGCTACGAAATGCTAAAGCGAATCAGAATGCAATCCAATATCTGCAAGTAGGTATCACAGGCATGACGTTGCACTGGTCAAGCTGACAAAATTCAAACCCAATGAACCACCTGGCCACAACGCACCCCAGGCAGCTTTGCGTTATATTCTGCCACTGTGTGTAATCATCTCTGTATTTTGCCCATATAATCAATAATGTTGTTTTCGTGCTGAGCTGCCCCGTTGAGTGTGTGTGTATTATGACATTATTGTTTTGTTTACTGCAGGCACAGCCAAGTGTAGAGGCCCCGCTCGCCGTGATATCCCTTTAGTTCAAAAGGTATAGAACACCTGTTACTTCACCTCAAATATTTTCAGTGCTTCCCACCTTATGTTGTGAGTGATTATTATGATTCTGTTGTGTATTTGATTCACTATAAGTATGGCCCACCTGTTCTTATGTTGCATTACACTGAAGAGTCAATGTTGAAAATCCTTAATGATCTGCTTCTTCACCTAAAATATTATTGATGCTTCCCACCCCGTGCTGAGTGATTTTTTTTTTTTTTTTTTTTTTTGTCGTAGATTTGATTCACGAAAACCACATCCCACCATCCCTTACACTGCACTTACTGAGCAACCAAAACTGAAGACCCAGAAAGATCTGCTTTACAAACCCCAATGATTATCCATGTTCTTCCTTCATTCTCAGTTGCTTGTGTGTCGTGTAATACATTCCGTTGTTAGAGGATTTTATTGTCACGTACTCGATTCATGTTAAGCATGTCTCAGCATCACTTAAGTTGCCTTCACTAAAGAGTTACAATTGAAATCCAAAATGTTATATTCCTACAGGACTAAAGTTGGTAGCCATGTTCTTGCTTCACTATCCGCTGCCTATCTGCTGGGCGATATTCTTATGTGTCTGAGTCATGATAAGCTTGCCCCCCTCACTGAAAAACCTGAATTGAAATACTAAATGATCTGCTTCACAAACGTATAAGACTGCTATTGGTAGTCATTTCTTTTGCTTCACCATCAGCCTGCTTTGTGTGTGTGTGTGTGTGTGTGTGTGTGTGTGTGTGTGTGTGTGTGTGTGTGTGTGTGTGTGTGTGTGTGTGTGTGTGTGTGTGTGTGTGTGTGTGTGTGTGTGTGTGTGTGTGTGTGTGTGATGCTATTCATCCTTTGTCTCAGGAACATCGGCTTTACTGTAAGTACTGTTTTCTCGACGGTCTTGGAGGCTCCCTGACACCCCTGCTTGACTACTTTCCTTTGCATAGTGTAGAGCGTTAACTCTTTCTGTGCCACGACGCCTTGTGTACTCTAACTTCCTTTCATTACCGCCAGATGTTTTGATTTCTAGCTCTGGGGATACATTTTGCAGTGACGGGGTTAATGAAGGTTAAATCTAAACTAATCACCTTCGGAAAGAAAAAAAAAAACTTCGAAAAAAAAAAGGCTTCCTAAGTTGAATAAAACAGTGTGTCAGCAGCGAGACCAAACTAATACGTCCTAGTACGGTAGAGATTAATAGTCTTGTTAATGATAATAAGACGCCTGGTGGTCTAGTGGCTAAAGGCATGAATTGGAGTGATGGACGTGCTTTGTGCGCATTGGTTAAGAAGTCCAAGATGCGGTCGGAGGTGTTCCGATAATGCAATGCCACCAGGAGGGTAAGCTGGTCATCTACCCTTCGTTGTTCTAGTCTGGGGTAACTTAGTCCAAGACCCATCTGTGGGCCTTGACCTAGCCATGGACCACCACCCCTCGACGTGGTTTGGGTGGGGTAATATGGGACTGACAGTTGCTGTTTTATGTACAGCCACGAGTAAAAGTCGGCCGACACTTCTCTGCCAGCTGTGGCACTAGAAGGTCTGCATGAATTATTTTTGTGATAGCAATATGAAGTACACAGCAAAAGAGTAGCAGACGGAAGGATACTTTCTGTCTTTTGAGGGTAGAATGAGACCTAAAACAGCCACACTATTTACTGCTGGACCCTCGGAGCTCTTCGCCCGAAAAGGGCAAAAGAAGGCTTTAAAAGACTAATCAGGTCACTTTATTAACATATCATTATAATAATAAATGATCTTTATGTACCAAGTATTTATAAAATTTCAACTTAAGAATCTTTTTAAATATAACTCGTCACAGAGAATCATCTAAGGAAGTCCTGGGACGGTATCGTTAACTGTCGTGAGGGCTCTGGCCGGGGGGAGGGGGAGCTGTAGTGGGCTTATTTCCAATCGGTTCGTGGGAGAGTCCGGCAAATATGGCGACACGACGCAGTACTGGCAGGGGATTGTCGGCGAATGTTTGCTCTTGGCGGTACAAGTGATCAAAACGTATCTTTACAAGCATCAGTCGTTGCATTTTTTTAAACGATGAATGTAACATCTGAAAATTTTCTCCATTAATTTTTCATGGATGGATGTATATATATTTCTTTTTAATCAGTGTAACCTACAGAATGAATTTCATAGAACAAACAAAATACACTATCCAATCAGAAATATTTGTCATAAAATACACACACACACACACACACACACACACACACACACACACACACACACACAATCACCAACGCTCATTGTGAAACTGAGCACCTGGTGTAAGGTACTTTTTGATCGAAAGCACATGTTACAGAAAAGAAAGATACTTACACACAAGAGAATACGGCGGTGCAATAGGCAAAGTAAATCGCTAAGGAAAAGGTGCCAGGGAGCCTTCAAAGTCCACGAAACCCAAGACCCAAGTCCCACAGATCAGCCAACGTAACATTTTCCCATGCATACTCTGCTTTCATCGACACAAACGCTTTTCCTTAGATTTTTCTTTCTTTTTTTTTTTAATGGGCATGGCGTTAGTTTCATCAGTTTTATTCATCCATATGAGGCTGTGCCAAAGCCGAATGAAATCGTCTGGTAATAGCATAAACAAAACACGGGGGATTATGTGGTGAAAGGGTTAATGATGACTGTTGACTCCTTCACTACAAGGCTTCTCCCCACACCTGAATAAAACAGTTTGGCGAAAGCACGGAGAAATAAGACATCATTGTATTTAAAAGGTTAATTAAGTCGCAAAAACAAGTATCACATGCATAAATAAGACACTGTACGTTAAGGGTTAGTCAGGTCACACAAAACACACATTAAGGACGCATATGGCTATTACGTTTATGCTCACAGACTCCAGACGATTTCATTCAGCTGAGGGAAATCGTAGCAGCCAAAGGGTAAACGCTTGCGGCCTTCATCATCCGCTTTCACTATCTCTAAGTACTGAAAGCTGTATACTTTAGCTAACACGGGCGGTTACTTTCATCTAGAGCCACCACAGCCGTAGAGTTTGAGTAGCTGGTATTCTAGTCAGCACAGTAGGCTCTATAACTAGCACTTCTTCGTTACCAGTAGAGCTGCTCCTAAACATCACACTTTAACCCCTTCTGTGACGCCTCTTTCATGCTTGTCAGACGATTTTATTAAGCTTTAAGGACACTATCTGTTGTACAAACAGTGTCCATTAACTCTTTCAATGCTTGCTGCCTCTTCCTATGCTGAATAAATACTGTCTGGAAGTAGCAGGAATAAAATCACTGGAATGAAAAGAGATAGATAGATAGATAAATAGATAGATAGATAGATAGATAGAGAGAGAGAGAGAGAGAGAGAGAGAGAGAGAGAGAGAGAGAGAGAGAGAGAAAGAGAGAGAATAACAAGGTACAATGTGCTAAAGAGATCGCTAAGAAGGAGGTGCCACAAGCCCCCCTTGAACCCATGAGAACACGGCCCATCCTTGCCTGGCCCTTCCCTGGTTACTGCTTTGCCCTGTAGACTATAACTTGCCAGTCCTTCAACCTCTCCAATACGGGCACGTCCTTTTAGTGCTATTCTTGCTGCCACCAGACGATCATGTTCAGAAGAGATGTCCCCTTTAGTGAATGGATTGTAGTCTCAACAAGGAGTACGCACGATGCAACACCCACCCCCTATGACTTTGATTGTTTTCTTGTTCAAAAAATCAAATCACTTCATCCTTCCCAGACCCTCAACTCTTCCACCAACTTTGGACCAAATTGGATCAAGCTGTACTGAATTGCACTGTTCACACACTAACAAACAGATACACTAAGTAAAACAATACACCCACCGCCCTACTGCGCTAGTGTGCAATCATTCCCATTTCTATCACTCTTTTTCCTAAAGTTGAATAAATCGTCTGGCAATCGCAAGAATAAATCCTAAAAGACGTCATCGTCGTGAAATGCTGCTTGTTTGTGTTGAGGGAGGGGGAAAGTGCGTCGGGTCCCGTCTCTTAAATTTAAACTTAAAACTCTGTGCAGATAAAAATCAATATTCCTAATTACGCCTTTTAGGGAGACTGCATGAATAAACCTTAATTACTCGGAATAAACAAAGCACGGGTAACTGCACCTAAATTAACTGCCCTAAACTTAGGAAGAATCAGTGACGTTATTTGGGACAAGATGACTACATATACGTAAAATAGAACTGTTCAATTTTTACTCTTCTGGTACATTTAAGGCACCCATCATTTAATTATTCACTGAGTAGCAAATATGGTGTGTGTGTGTGTGTGTGTGTGTGTGTGTGTGTGTGTGTGTGTGTGTGTGTGTGTGTGTGTGTGTGTGTGTGTGTGTGTGTGTGTGTGTGTGTGTTTGCAGGACCAGGAGATTCTCCATACAGACGGCAAATCACCACGCCAAGATGGAGCGATGTAATATATTCATATTTAAAGCTGTATTCCCTTCAGCTTAGCATGTTTACTAACCCCATGCCCTTACCGTTACTAAGCTTATTTATGTATATGATACGCTAATATTATCCTGTAGAATATCTATGTAGTCTATGTTGATGTGATTATAATATGTTCATAAAAGACAAATAATATATCTGTTAAAACAGAATATAATCGTACCATTTGTATAAACTGGTATAACAAAGGTGCGATGGAGCCTATTCTCAGTTCGTATTTTTATCGAGGCGAAGATGCACTTGGCAGGTCGGTGATGAGTGGCTGAATGCAACGTTACTTCTTGTTAACATTATTAATTAACAACATATACCTGAGGGGGAAATTTGGGTTAGTAAATGTTATTCGGACATGTTGCATTCAGCCAATCTTCACCAACCTGTCAAGTGCATCTTCGCCTCTATTTAAAGAAAAAAAAAGGTGAGTTGTAACCACATGAGAATACGATTATTATTATTATTATTATATTAAGCGTGATTGCAGCATACTCTCACCCCTTTTCTGTCCAACTCTCTAATGCAAGAGTTAACCGTTACTCCCAGTCCTTCATTTATGCAACAGGTCAACTCTGGAACTGTCTCCCTCTGTCTGTATTTCCTGCTTCCTATGATCTCCAGTCTTTCAAACGCAGTGTGTCAAGGCATCTCGAAATGAATGGATCTTGAATTTGGCTCTCTCTTGTATATTGTTTTTCTCTTGGAAGGAACAGTTTTGCGGGCTCATTGCCTTTGGTTCCTTCTTCCCCACATAAAAAAAAAAGAAAAAAAAATCATCACGTAACTTTTTTGCAATGCTTTCTGGCTGCCTGATGGTTCGTTTTGCTTTGCCCTGAAACATAGCGATGATTTCTCCGTAGGCGGTCATGTTCTCGGTTCTCGTGGCGTCATCTATGTTGTAGTTGTTTTACTGCGGAATCTGGAATTTTGGCTCTCCAGAACCTTCATCAGCGAAGGGAAGATCTTACTTGGGTTGTAGTCCTGGTAGGAATTAGGAATGGTCAGCAGTGGTTGTTGTTATTGTTGTTGTTGGATATTTCCCCACACTTGGTGGGGCACGGGCAGCAGTGGTCGGTAAGGAATCTTATATACCTACCTGAGTGGCGAATCAGAGGTGAGGCTTAAATTACAGCACTCTGATTGGCTATTGGGTTACGGTGGCTGCTGACGTTATCAGTCGGGCGTGTGTTCTGGCCTGCTGCAGATCTCCTCATGCTTGGCAGTGTTTGCAGATCTTGGGCTTGGTTGGAGGATTAATCTCCTTGATATACAATGCCTCAAGTACAGGGAGCCGGCGGTTGTCGCTACAGGCCAGAACTTCAGTGTTCATTTTAGGGTCTTCCTTGGTGATGTTGGCACGGTGCTCCTGCTGCAAGTGGTTCCTAGGGGCTCCTGCATATCTGTGGCTGGTCAGCCGACTGACTAGCTTCATCGTCGTCATACATATAGAGGTGGATGGGAGGGCTGCGCAGTTACCTCTTTTACAGGTGTGCCTATATGCAACATGTGAACGCTGAAGGGCGCCCTCCTCCTGACGAGGCTGTTCCTTAGAAGTAGTTGGCAAGTCTTCTTACTTTTGTGGTAGATGATTAGCTTGACTTGCACTGGGATCGGTTGGCTTAATATTCCGTTTGATAACATGCTTCATGATTCTTTCGTCCTCTTTATAAGTGCGGGAAAATATAGATCAGTAGTACAGACTGATGTCCTTTGGTGGTGATCTATTATTCTTGGCGTCTGTGTACCACTTTTCCATAATTCTTTTTGTGACTCGTTGAATGTCCCTGTTGGCAAATCCATTAATGGACAAAACTTACAAAGCTCACTCAATTTCTTGAATGACTTGTTTCCAGCTGCTACAGTAGGTAAGTGCCCTACGTATAACAGGACCTATAATGGAGTCTTTGTATCTTTGGGGGCACTCACTGTCGCCACTGAAGCAGTGTCCCAGGCTGCCAGCTTTCATACGAACAGTGGTACTGAATGATGCTTCTTCTTCTTCTTCTTTTAAAAGAAGAACAGAGGAAGGAAAAACAAATGAATAAAAAAAATAATCCATACACCAGATACGTGTCCTTCATTCATAAAAAATCCGTAACACTTTGATTTGAACAGCCGTAGGTTGAAATTTGGGGGGGAACTACTCTGGGGAAGCGAGTTCCAAAGAGATGCAGTTCGGGGAATAAAAGAATTCTGATAGGCAGAAGTTCTGCAATATGGCAGTGTGACAGTCCAGTCATGAGCGTTACGAGATGCCATTGTAGCGCGGAGGAAAGCTCGGAGAGGTGGCACAATGGATGTAACTTCGTCTGAGCATTTGCAATAAAAGTATCTGTAAAATTATGCAAAGAAGGTTAACTAATACGTCGAGGAAGGACATAGTCCCGTTGTTGATTTTCACCACTGTGAAACGTAGTCCAGTCAACTCCTGAAGGCGACATCGATGGGCTTCTACCTATTCTCCTCTTTCGCCTTGATGAAGATACCATCGATGTCTCTGCAGTACACACTAGGTTTCTCCACCTCAGCAAATATCTGGTCCTCGATGCTCCCCATCAAGAAGTTGGCAAAAAGGACCCCCAAAGGCGACCCCATTGCAACTCCATCCACTTCGTAGTAACGAATAGCTCTCGGATAGATGAAAAGAGCTTCCAGTAGTTGTCGCAGTATATTTTCAGGTATGTTCAAGGTCTGGGTGTCGTCATTTCTGTACACTCTGTCAAGGATGTACTTAGTAGTTCGGTCGACTGGTACATTCGTGAAAAGTAACTCCACATCAAAGGAAACCATAATTCCATGTGTGTCGCTGGTCTTGAGTATATCCAGAGAACCAATGGCATGGCCGCCTAGGGAGAAATTATCACTAAGCTTCAGGGAGAAGCAAAACGAGCCATCAAACAACAAGAAAGCATTGCAAAAAAGTTATGTGATGCCGAACTTGCAATCACGTTTAATAAAGTATCACTGAGAGAAAATCTGCCTGTATAAACTTTCATTATAATAATAATAATAAAAATCATCATCATCATCATCATCATCATCATCATCATTATTATCATTATTATTATTATTATTATTATTATTATTATTATTATTATTTATCCGTCTATTTATTTAGTTAGGAATGTCCAGTTTTATACCCGTTTCCCTCGCCCTACCAATACCAGAAAGTCTAAAATTCTTATAGGAATATTGCATGCTTGAGGTGGAAGTTGAACCACCACCACTGTTCGTATGATATAAGATTTGCTTCGTGGGTAACACTCCCTCTCAAGGCATCACATTGTTCGTAAAATACTAGTAAATTGCTTAGCGTCCCTGGTTCCGAGTCAGCACCCACGTAGAGTCGTGACGGCTTCTTTATACTCTCGAAACTCTCGCAAAGTGTTATGATATCTTACCGAACTATCATGTAATAACCAGCTGAATGCGAGCCTCGTTTCATGAATTCAGAATCCGAGAGTTGTACAGGAGCCATTGACTAAAACTGGACCTGGACATTACTCATTATACAGGGGAACGGCCCACTCATAGCCAAGGAAAAATGGTCTTGGAATCGCCAGTACTTGAGCAATTTGGAATGGCTTCGATAGTGCTTGTAATACTCGTGTGTGGGTATGAAAAGCAATATATCCCTTTATGGATAAGATGCTTTAGAATTACCGTACATACAAAGTTACACAATTTTCTTTTTGTTTGTGATTTCCTGTTCCTGTTTTTAGATCTCTTGCTGTCATAAAAGGCGATTAAATTGGGAAGGAGTGAAAGGACTAGAAACTCTCCATTCCCTGCAGCGAATGTTTTCAAAAAGACAGAAAGCAGAAGAATGAATCGATAGGGATATCCTTGGGGGTTAGACTGGAATACCCGGGTGTGCCTAGATCTGGGAAGAAGTGTACGATAGGTTAGATGTTTTACCAGAGGAAGCTGAAATGAAAAACAGAAGGCCCAAGGTGTGCAAGGAGTAAGAACATCGGAAAGGGTTGTAACACTGATGAGAGACGAGTTTTGAGGTTGTCTGAGCGAGTGCAAAGTAGTGAGAGTGTGACTCATGTGAGTTGGCGTGAAAAAATAAAAAAATAAAACTATGTAGCACGGAGAGGTGGATAGTGCTCAAGGAGCACGAAAACTAGTCGATAGTCTATTGAGCCCGACGTCTACCACTGAATCGCCAGGGGTGTACTAAGCACTGAGATCGGGACCTAGGGGTTAGAACAGCACGTACTAGTGAAACGAATGGGTAGATTGAAAAGATTGAGAAAAAGTGGGAGATTAGTGAAAAGGAAGAATTGAATGAGAAGGCTTCTGTTAAAGGGAGAAATGACCATCCAAGTTGGAAAGAACTATACATGGAATAGAGAAGGGAGTAGGAGAGATGATGCGTAGTAAATGATCTGTAAACAGGTGAGTAGTAGAGTGATCAGGTAAACCACAGAGTAATCAGAAAAGGTTGATTGTGGATATTTAAATCTGCCTTAGTGTAACCCAAGATATACAACTGGTGAATGAGTGAATGTGGGTGAATGGGGCTGTTTTCTCCTGCTTGCATGCACTGCCTCACTAAAGATGGGAACTGGGCATGTGAGGAATATACTGTTTTAACAATATATGGATCCTACCCACCCCAGTGTCTTAGCCAGATACTGGACTGGACTGATGATGATGATGATGATGATGATTATCATTATTATAATTACTTTATAATAATAATAATAATAATAATAATAATAATAATCTAATCCTGTGTTGCCCCATGAAAAGCGTAGGAGCCCGGGGCTAGGCAAGTTGGTCCTGACATTTAAGATGAGAGTGGCCAGCCTCACTCATCCCTGAGAGGCATTACGTGAGCAATAAACTCCAATAATAATAATAATAATAATAATAGTAGTAGTAGTGGTAGAAGTAGCAGCAGTAGTAGTAGTAGTAGTAGTAGTAGTAGTTGCAGTAGCAGAAGCAACAGCAGTAGTGGTAGTTGTAGTAGTTGTAGTACAAGCTACAGTAGTAATGGTTAGTAGCATTAGTACTCCTATAATTACCACTATCAACACTAACTGGTGTGTGGGTCTGTCTTGACTGCAGGAGAGATCAGTGGCCGGCTCACGATATCCACCAACGCAGGCGGGAGTGAGAAAGAGTATGTCCCCCTCCAACTCCTGCTGCCCGCCTCAGAGCTGTCACCTGCTGACCCACCGCCACCACCCCGACCAACCAGGACCTCCGTCACCTTCGCCCCAACCACCCACGACCTCCAGTCCGCCGCTTTATCCGAGTGAAGAACCAACCAGTACGCCCGCTGAGGAGATACACCAGGATTCGGAAGCAGGGCCACCCAAGGACGACACAGTCCGATTGGTCAGAAATAACACGAGTCACTCCTGGACTGATTTGCATAAAGACGAGTATCTGGAACTGGAGCCGTGTGAAGTTAGCGACAGGGCGAAGACTTACTCGCCGAAATACTTCAAGCGCTGGTCATTCTGCTACGGCGAGGTGGAAAGGCTGGAATTTCTACCTAATGAGTCGCGTAAATGTGATTCGCAGTTTAAGTCAGCCATTCCCCCCTCACAGTTCAGGTGGAAATTGTCCCTCTGGCGGAGTCACGGGGAACTCCTATCCAAGAAAATCAAGGCATTATTACAGTCATAATATTACAGTCATAATATCTGGACAACGCAGTTTATGATTGTACAGTGGAACGCTCACAAACTAAGGCAAATCTGAAAGGCAATTCTGTAAAACAACATTAAAACAAGCAGATCAGATTTAATGAGTAACGTGTTACTGTGGATGCGCTGGTAAATACAGCCACATTTTGTGAAAAATATAAAGTCAACATTTCTCAGCCGCAACCAACAGATGGCACTGAAACCCAAGACTGCTCCTCATGAACCTTAAAAAATGTCGTGTTCACTTACTATCACGGCAGATATCCGTTTGTTAAAAAAAAGAAAAAAATTGTAAGTACAGGATTACTTGTATTTTTTATAATTCAGTCATGTTGACAAAATATCAACTTCATGGTACTTGGACAAGGTCCAAAATTACTTTCAAAGATCACACTCAAGTCGGATGGATTCATTATCACACACTCATAGTACAATGAACGAACCTTTTCCATATTTGATCATCTGGCTAAGGAGAATCTGGCGAATACTTTTTTTTCACATCAACATGGCCTGAACTTATCATTTCTACATCTTGAATGCTCTGTCGTAACAACAGACTAGCACTAGAATACTATATGGTGGAAGTATGTAAAGATGCAGTATTATCTTATTCTGTTACTGATCTATGTAAAATAAACTGCAAAAGGAAGAAAATGTGGACCAGGTTAAGATGCATGAACTCTAGTCGATTTTGTACCAATAAAGCCACACAAACAAATTGGCTGAGAAACGCTGACTGTATTTACGTCACAAAAAAAAAAAAAAAAAAAAAAAAGTATAATTTGATATTTGCCCTGTTTTAAGGAGGCAGTCTTATGTATAAATTAAGTGATTATGATTATTTGGCATTTTTCGTAATCCGAGTCCAATGCCTGTGTATGGATGTGCTGAGTGGCCAAATTGCATACTCGCTCCTTTGAGATAGCGGTGGCATATGTTGAGAAGGTGACGTTGTGTTGGTAGTGACGGTGAAAGACATGACGGTACAGATATGATAGTGGCGGTGATATTGGCACTGAAAATAGTGGTAGTTGTTAGCAGTAGCGAATATGGTGTCGGGGACGAAAATGGTACTGGTAGAGGTGGTAGTGTGGGTCATGGCAATGGCAGTGTTCGTGACTATGGTGTTAAGAGTTGGTATTGGTAGTCCCAACGACTGTCTTGGTAATAGCATGGGTGTTGGTAGCGGCAAGGGAGCGAGTAGTAATGGAGTATCAATAGAGGCATTGATGTTGTTGGTAGCGTTGGTGTTGGTAGTGATGGAAGTGGCAGTGTTGGTGGGAGATGGCGTTAGAGGGACTGGTATCCAGAAACAAGTACCCTATTTACTCATTCGTTCCTTGATGTTTTAATGTTTCCAGCTGTCAGGCTTGTCAAGGCATTCCAGGTGTAGTAGAGTAGCTTAAATGTGGATTTATATGGAGTAGCCCTGTTATAGAAGCCGTCGACACCAAGACAGCCAATGAGTATCCATTTTATGTCTCGTACTCTCAAAAAAAAAAAAAAAAAATACTAATTATAACTCACAAGTATCCCTTTTCTGTCTCACAGTCAAAGAAGAAAAAAAACTACTATAGCTCACAAGTATCTATTTTGTGTCCAGTAATCTCCCCCCCAAAAGAAGCTACTCATTTCGTCACACAGTCCCTCAAAAAGAATTGTCTATTTTGTGTCTCGTTGTGTCAAAAAAGAATCTAATCATTTTCTGTGTCGTAGTCTCTCAAAAATAGATATTTGTTAGCGCCCATGAGTATCTATTTACAGTAGTGTTTCCTAATCTCAGAAAAGAAAATATCCATTTGTGTCTCTACTCGCAAAGAACATACACAGTATAGCTCAAGAGGTTCAGATGTCTCGTTCTCTCGAAGAAGAAAGTGTTTTATATGCTGTAAAAAAAAAAAAAAAAATACTGTAACCCACGAATAGTCAATATTTTTTTTTTTTTCATACTGTCACCAAAGAAAAGAGACAAGTATTACTTCCGTTTCCCATACTCTCGAAGATGACGGTTAATATAGTACAATCGTTTCTATTTCGAGACTTATAATACCTCCCCCCCCCAAAGAAATATGGTTTGGATCACTTATTTAGAACATGTAAAGAGATTACCATGCCTTTTAATTTCTTCATTTTTCTTGTACAGTTGCAGCCAGAAACCCCGTTACACTGTCTAGAAACTGTGTCGAAACCAAGTAACATCTTGTAAACGATCCGGTAAAATTTAAGCAGTTCAGAAGGGTTGGGGTCTTGCTTCATTAATTAGAATATTGCTTCCTTATTTCGAATATGACTTTATCAACTGGGAAACCTAATGAAATCTTATAAATCAACCTGCAAAATTAAAGAAGATTCGAAACTTGCTTCATCACTTTGGAAAGGTAGTGAGATCTTTTAAACTTACCAGAAGTCTACTACTGAAATGGGTAGGACGGGTTCGAATCTTGTTTCATTTCCGACCCCTAGTATGTAAATATTGACAATGATTTTACAGCTAAAGGTAAATGGTTCCTTTACACTGTCTTGAAACTATCAGAATCTATTGGTATCTTATTAAAACAGCCGGCGAAATTGAAGCAGGTCATAGGGATTCAAATCATGCTTCATCAGTCTGAGAAAACTTATGACTGGTAAAGGAATACTTGGCAACTGTACTGTACATGGTAAGATTAAGTTACACAGAGGAGACAAGTTGATTCCATTATATCTTTTGTATTTCTTGGATGCTGGTTAGGAAGGATGCGCATTTTCCGATTGTCAGGAAAAAATGTACCGTACCACCTACTTTTCTTTACATTCAGGAACATTGGTGCTAACATGTGAACGTACCTGGTAATAAGTAATTTAGTTTCTACATATTTTTGTATAAAGGAAATACTACTACAGGTTTAGATATATTTTTACATTAGTACCCCCCCAAGTCCCCAAACATAGGGAAAGATAGTTATTCCAGATACACTAGTAATCGATGCTTTTGCTTGTTGCTGATATAAGGCTAGTAGGATGAGGGCATTACCAAAAGAGATCTGACTACTCTTTAATGTAGTTCGGAACCAAGAAAAGGTCAAGACTGACTCACAGTACAGTTTACGATGAGCTTGTAAATTATGGTTTCTAAATCAAGGTGAACATCGGATTTAAGTAACTATCGGATTTACCGAACTTTCATATTTAACGACCCACAGCTCCCCACAATTACTTCTCTATATACTGTAGAGGGTTTGCTCATTAGTTATGGCACGAAGAAAAGACACTGGGAAATCCTATACTCTCCTTTCCCTGTTCCTTTCACAAAAGGGAACTAATTGTAAGTTGTTAGTGAATTAATGTTCTGTTCCATAGGCATAAACCCTTCAGTCCAATGACGTATCCTTTAAATTTCATTCCTCTTACTACCTGATGAATATGTAACAAAGATAGAGCATTAGAAGTGAAGAGGTTCATGAAGACCATAAGCAGCTGTTCCAGTTCGAAACAAACTGAATAACATAATATGCTGATAAATACAACAAAATCGTTATAATACGTTAACAAAGAGAGGTGGTTAACTCTTGCGTTTCGATGACACATGCTTAGCTTATTCTTGCAACCTTCAGGCAATTTTGTTCAGTTCAGAAGACATCTTTCTTCCTGGGGGGGGGGAGGGGTTGATACAGCCTTCATTAACTCTTTGATTTTGACAAGCCTCCCCAGAGCTGAATAAAATCGTCTGTCGGAGCAAGAAAAGTCCATCAAGAATCTAAATATACATAGTAAGCCAAATGGTCACTCGAGGACGTGATAGGAGGGACTTCAGTGCTTCATTAATCCTCAAAAATCTGTCTTGGCATCACTTTGCAGTGAATCGTTCAAACAGAGGAATTATGAAAACGCTTGAAAAAGTCGTTTATGGAGGAGACTGGAAAAAAAAAGAGAGAGAGAGAGAGAGAGAGAGAGAGAGAGAGAGAGAGAGAGAGAGAGAGAGAGAGAGAGAGAGAGACTGGAGTTACTGGGCTGAAAAGATGTGTTCATGGTGATGCTTGATAGTTTTTTTTTTTTTTTTTTTTTTTTTAGGTGATATTCATGAATCGAGGCTGATTTGTTGGAAAAATTTAATCCCTTCACTATGATGAGTTCCTAGATTCGTGTTTATATCCAGATTATTGAATTCAGTCCAGGGAGGTTTCGAGCCATAGGGTTAGATGTACCCTTCATTAACCCCTTTTCTACGAGGATCTCTACAAAACTAACTATAATAATCTGGTAGTAAAATATAAGACATCATCTTTACTGAAGAGATTAAAAAAAAAAAGTTCCCCCTCCCAAATCAAACTGTAGTTTTGAATGCTCTATCTGAAAATCCAAAAGGGCCAACCATTTCTGAAAGATCCGAATCCAGTGCCAAGGCGTATTATATAAATTGAAACCCACATGCAGTAACAAGAAAAGGTCGATATATTTATAACGGCGAATTCCAAAGTCTAGAAAGTTCTGTACATAATTTTTGAAGATAATGACCAAATAAAAAGAAGTGTACAATTTCTTAGTATAATTTTTTTTGTGACTGAATTATGTATATAGAAAAGCTTGTAGAGTTTTTTCAACAGTATTCCCTCGTATTCTTTTGATGGCTGCATAATACATTTCGAGAAAATGTATATATTATTGTTAGTCAGAGAGAAGATAATTTATCGTTGTGGACATTTCCCCCATCTGGCTCTCCCCTCGCCCTCTTATCCGCCTGAGGTGTACAGTGTGGATCGAGTGTGGATAGAGGTTTTGAGTGTGGATCGAGTGCTGGCTGGAAAGAGGTGTTTGGGTCGTGCTACGGTGCTAAAAGGTTCTTGGTGGTGTTATTGTACTGAAGTGTGGCAGGCGGTGTTGTTGTTCTAGTGTTACTGGAGGTGCTACGATGCTGAAAAGGAATGCTCTTAGAAGTGTTGAAGTGCTGAATAGAAGTGTCATTGATGGTGTTATTGCTTATGGCTCAGGTGTTACAAAAGAGGTGTTATGGTGGTGCTAAGGTGCTGAAGAGGAATGGTCTTAGAGGTGATATTGTGCTAAAATGAGATGTAATTTGTGGTGGTATCGTGCTGAAAAAATGTATTATAAGTATAATGGTGCTGAGAGGTGTTAACGGTGGTGTTAGATGCAGAAAGAGGTGTTGGTAGCCGTGTTAGATACGGGAAGAGGTGTTAATAACGGTGTTGGATACTAAAAGAGGTGTTAATGTGGTGTTAGGTACTGAAAGAGGTGTTAATGGTGGTGTTGGATACTGAAAGAGGTGTTAATGTGGTGTTAGGAACTGAAAGAGGTGTTAATAGCTGTGTTACCATACTAAATATTACAAGGGCATTGACAAGGATAACGTTGTCCTATCAAAAACCAGGTGATATGCGCTGATGGAGTACGGAAAAGTGCTACAGTACTGAAAAAAGCAGCTGTCTGTGGCGTTATGGTGCTGATAAGAGTGCTGTGTTACCAATAAAAGTCTATAGTGTTAACAAAAGTGCCACTGAACTGATAAGGATAGTGTTTCATTGATAAGAATGCTTTATTAATGATATAAGTGCCATGAGGCTGAAAAGTGTGCCATATAGTGGGGGTGAAAGAAATGCAAGAGACTGACAGACGGGACTGAATCGATAAGAACATCCTGATACTGATGAAACTAGTTGATGGTGGTCTTATCATTACTGGTAGCGCCATGGTACTGATAAGAATGATGTGTTGATGCAGGTACCACTCACCTGATAAGGGTCTATGACTATGGTACTGATGAATGATGCTGAAGGTGGTGTTATCGTTACTGGTACTGATAAGAATGCTGTTGGGTTTAGGTACGTGCCACTGAGTTGATAAAAGGTTGTACGACACTGTTAAGAATGATGTATCAAATACCGTGAGGGTGATAGAAGAGATAGGGCACAGGCATTTAATAAGTCCTCTTTATAAACAGCTTTGTTTGATGATCATCTGCGATTAACCCCGCCAGTCCGATGCCGTATTTTGTAACTTATTATTCCTGCTCCTGACGATACTGTCCAAAATAAAAAATGGATCTGCAGTAGTGACGGGATTAATAATTTTAAGACTATATCCTAAACCCCTCCAGTTCCAAAACTCCAAGGTGAATAAAACGTCTCTAGATAGCATGAAATAGATAAGTTAAAAAAAAATACAACATCGGAGTGTGGGGTGAAGTATTGGAGTTACACTGCTACCCATGAAGCTGGTCTGACGCTTCCACAAATTTACGGAACCAGTTGTGTGAAAAAAGGTGTGGTATTTTGCCACACATCCTGACTTGGAATGAGGAATGCCTGTAGGGTTTATTTCGGTACCATGGCAGTGATATAAGTTGATGGTGGTGGTATTGTGGAGCTGGTAACAATGGTGAAGAGCTGACATCGAAGTCATTAATGCTAAAAGGGCATCATAGCACTGATAAAAGCTGGCGATGGTGGTGATATGGTGCTGATAAGAAGGGTGAAAAGTTGATATCGGAGCCATTAAGGTGCTGAAAGGGGTACCATGGCACTGATAAAAGCTGGTGGTGGTGGAGTTATGTTACTAATAAGAAGGGTGAAGATTTGACGTAGGTGTCACTGTAAGTTGATACAGGCTACCATAACATTGAATAAAGATAGTGATGGTGGCGTTATCATTAATCATAGTGCCATGGTGCTGATAACAATGAAGTAGGTGTCATTCAATTATGTTAGGGTACCATGGCGCCGATAACAGATAAGGTGGTGTTATCATTACTAGTAGTGCCATGGTACTGATAAGAATTATAGTGTTGATGTACGTGCCATACGATTACGATAACACTGATAAAAGACATTGATGGTGGTGATACGGTACTGATAAGAGAACACTGGTACTGATAAGAGGCTGCTAGCGGTGACCATGATGTTGATGAGACTGATAAGGAGATGGTATGGGGGCTGTGATGATGTTGTGTTGTTGAAAATGATGCCTTGTGTGTGTGTGTGTGTGTGTGTGTGTGTGTGTGTGTGTGTGTGTGTGTGTGTGTGTGTGTGTGTGTGTGTGTGTGTGTGTGTCGGAAATGACGATGTGGGTTGTAAAGATGTTGATGGCGATGGTGACGCGATGGAATGTAATCGTTCATGTGATGATGATGATGATGATGATGATGATGATGATGATGATATGATGATGATGTGGTGTAGGTACTGATGATGATGATGATGATAGTGGTGGTGGTGGTGGTGGTGATACGGCGTAAGTACTGATGATGATTATGATGATGATGAGGTGATGATGGTGACAGAATGATGATGATGATGATGATAATGAGGAAGTGATAGTGATGTGTACGAGTAAGTAGGCCTACTGATGATGATGATGATGATGATGATGATGATGATGACGATGACGATACTGTAAACTCCTTTCAGGCCGGGGACGTCTTTGGCAGTTTATTGCATCTCTCAGACTATTTCATTCAGCTTTAGGAGGGACCTGTTGTTGCGAGGGATTTCGTGAAGGCTTTGTCAAACCCCTCTGACTCGAGAAATCTATCCTAGGCTGAATAAAATCGTCTGAAAATAGCAAGAATAAAATCAAGAGTATGCCATCGGACGGAAGGGGTTAAGGACTGTGTTCTAGGTGGCGTGGGAGGCTTCGTAACACCTTTTCCGTAGCGATTTATTCTTTACATGACACCTCAACATCCCTTGGTATGTTACAGATACAAACTATTCAAATCTTAACTTTCTCAGGCTCCCATGACACTCTCTCAGCGAAATAAAATCGTCTGGCGTGTCTGGAAAGAATAACAGAGTTGTTCCGACCACGAGCGAGTTAAGACGATATAAATAACATCAAAGAGAATGCTAAAGTAAGCTAAGCAAACAAAATCGCTGAAGAAGAGGTGCTACGAAAACTCCACTGCCACTTCGAGCCCCCAGTCAGACCTTCAAATGCTCTCTCGGTCACCTCAGTTCATGACGGTGTGCTTAACTACCTAATTTCTTCTTTTTTTTTTTTTTTTTACTATTAAGTGTATCAGATATTATATGAATTTATATTATATATGTGTTTATGTACAACCAGTATTTTATTTACAACATGTTTATATTAGGTCGAGCTATGAGTCTCATTTGACGGCCTCACATCAGCATCTCGCCCCCCCTCTCTCTCTATCTATCTGTGTTAATATCTATCTCCCTGAGTGTACAGTGCTGGCCAGGACAGCCTCAATATCCCACATCTCAATTAATTAATCATGCAGTAAATTCCTACCCAACTGCCCAACACTACCAACACTATCTATCTACATACCTAGGCTGCTTCCCCCAAGGAAAGGGAGGTAGCCGAGACGGGACGACACACTCCCAATAAACTCATCCACTCAAACACATTCATTCGCATCTTAGCCCCAAAGGGGAGAAGGGACAGATCCTCATCACACCACACCGCAGGAGGGTCAACTGCGCAGTGCAATAAGTGACATCCGCTGCAGGGCCCGACAACAGAGCTGGTTTACCCCTGCCACTTCATAACAGACCCATCCCCTTACCAGCACATGACCTGATTAGCTGATCAGACCAAATGCGGAAGAATATCCCCTCAGGGCTGCGTCATCATTTATTCATTCACAATTTCTCTCCATTTACTTCTGTCATGCACAGCTACTCTTCCTTGCTCAACAGACATCCCTCTCGCATCCAACGCTCTCTTCACGCTGTCCATCCATCCTATTTGTGGTCTCCCTCTCAGCCTTACACCTCTCACATCAGATCTAGTCTTTTTCACCAATCGCTCATTATCCATTCTCTCCATATGCCCAAACCATCGCAACACCCTCTGCTCAACTCGATCAGCCATCTCCCGAACAACTCGTCACACAAAATTTCACCGAGAAAGTGCGGTATGTATCAGACACCCTACGAGATGGGACAACCTTCCTCCTTGTAATGCTTCTCATATCTACCCAGCCACTGTTTACACCGATAACTCCTGTGGTTGCATTCACTTATCTATCCCATGCACAACTAGGACAGCCATGTGCTTTAAACCATACTCCATAACAGCAATGGGTATTGGTTCAAGCCTGTGTACCAGTAACTTGTAAGCTCAACTGTACATCAGGAGTTTTACTATGAAACAAAAAATGAAGAATTTTGTAACATACTAGACTTCCGCCAAGATTCATGAATTTTATTGACAGTCAACAACACCGACAACCAACAACAATAACAACATTTTATATATATATATATATATATATATATATATATATATATATATATATATATATATATAAGACATCCTAAGAACCTTGAAGAAGACTGCACAGGTTTTGCTTCACGGAAACTATGATTAATGATACTCTACCGCTCGAAGGATCCTGCGACGCAGCCAAAAAAATCGTTTGGCGTCAGCTGCAAGCGCATATCAGGGTTGTGCTAACTGAACGAGGGTTTGGCGTCAGCTGCAATCGCACATCAGAGGTATTCTAACTGAACGAGGGAGAGATCCCAAGTTTTATAACACCATAACAAAATAATAAAAACTGAATAATTCTCGCGTTCAGTCTCTTGGTCAGGGAGCTGATATGGATTAAGAATTTTGTGGCCGCCAGTTCAATCCCGGCTACGGCTGAGAAATGTCTACCTTCCTTTAAGCCCTTATCATATGAAAAATCATTAAGGATATCAGTATTATCAGTGCCCATGTGGTGTCGTATGAAGGCTGCTGGAGACGGCTTTCTGTTGGTGTGTGGCGAGTGAATTATCGACCCTGGAGATAAACTCTGGTATAATACACAGCGACAGAGAGAACAGTGACTCATAATTCAGTAATGCCATTTGCAGAACACGGCGCAAGACTTTTATTATTGTCTGAGTTAGAAGTGGAGCGATATTCTTGTCTGCAACTGTACAAATAAATACAGGGTGGTCCATAAGCAACACTCCACTAGACACGAACCTGCCTGTATCTTATGTATTGCGGGGACAACTCAGTTTCTTGTGCGGGCGTGGGTAACGAATAAATGATGCAGGATAATGCTGACTGGTCGGTCCCCGCAACACAAAAGAAAGCGCCCTGCCGAATTGAAGAGGAGGGTTATCAATGGATCACCGTGTATAGTCATAAAATAAAAACGGCTTTGAAATCGTGGCAAGATGAAGTCGAATGTAAATGATTTCTATTCTGACGATAATTTTGTGCAGCCTCTCACCACCACCACCTACAGCCACACCATTTATAACAACAACAACAACAACAACAACAACAACAACAACACACACACACACACACACACACACACACACACACACACGGCCCTGGCTCCCATATCTCGTGATCTCTGTGAACACACACTGGGCATTAGCGTTCAGGGCGCGTCATTATGTTATGTGTGTGTGTGTGTGTGTGTGTGTGTGCTGAAAAGAACTGTGAAGCTGGTTTATGAAATGAGACTCCCTCTCTCTCTCTCTCTCTCTCTCTCTCTCTCTCTCTCTCTCTCACACACACACACACACACACACACACACACACACACAATTCCCCCTTCCCACACACTCCAACTACCACACATTCCATCACCTCCAGCACTCAGACCCTTCCATCATCACGTATACAACTCTTGCAGGGGTCCACAGAGAGGAATTGAAGGGAGTTTCTTGGTGGTGACGGGTTATTTCTGACGATGCGTGGCTGACGAAAAGCTGGCCTTTCGTCGGACTGGGAGGCTTTCTGACCATTACCACATATATTACAATCATCAGAACTCACACAGTTATCCCAAATTATTACCCAAAATTATTACCACGCATCCCAGTCATCACAACCCTCCCACATTAATCCAGATAATTACCACACGACACAGTAATAGCCTTCACGCAATAACCAAAACAACAACTCACACATCACAATCATCACTACCCTCACACAGCTACACAAATCACTACCACACACACCACATTCACCACAGTCCTCTAAGTCGTATTCTCATTAGCGCTAGAAGACCTCGTAACACCTCCTCCTCAGCGATTTTGTTATATCACACTTTAACATTCTTGTATATGCCACTGAAGCAAATTAGGTCGGCATTAAAAGATACATATGGCATCCAGGGGAATATAAACGTGTGCTATGCAAAATTAATCGCTAAGGAAGAAGTGTTACACTCTGTTCACAGTAACTTGGCATAAAATTGCCATGTCCCCATACTGAATGCTGAGTTTCAGCTGCAGCAGTAGATTAACAGGAAATTATGAATCTAATCATGAATACCTATGGAAAAGATGTACTGTAGGGCCAAAGTTTTGCCTCATTCTGTGACTAACCTACGATAATTATGCTGCAAAAGTACATACAATCTCGACCAGGCTAAGATGAACATAATATAGTCTCCTGTGCTTACGAGTGTGCGACCTTCACTCCAGCGACGAGGCTCCATCCCCACACTCCGTACCGCACTTCCTCCTCCATAGGGACCTTCCTGATGCGTGAGGTTGTCAGGGTGAGCCAGGTGTGAGGGCAAGAGTCACACCTGATGGAGAGACAAACGTGACTGCTTTAGGTATCAGGGTTGTGTGTGTGTGTGTGTGTGTGTGTGTGTGTGTGTGTGTGTGTGTGTGTGTGTGTGTGTGTGTGTGTGTGTGTGTGTGTGTGTGTGTGTGTGTGTGTGTAGAAACAAAGAACCAAATGCTATAAACCTGCAGAAGTCGAAGAAAATAAGACAAAAAAAATAATAATAATATATCAAGTCTGATACCTAGATATACACAGCTTAATCGAGACAGCTTCTTAACCCTTATACGTTACTTCGAGAGTTTTCCCAGTGGTAAAAAACACCGTTTGGTGTTGAAGGAAAGAAATAGGTGTCAGTAAAGTCGTCAGCCGAGGTTTAAGTGTAAAAAGACAGATCACAAGTAGAGGGAAAGACAAACTGAGCAAAGCTAATCAAGAGTTGACTTGCTCAGTATTATCACAGTCAGAAGTTATCCGACACTTCCCTGCTGGCTGTGGCGGTGGAAGTCGTTACATGAATGATGTTTTTTATGTGATAGCAATATGATGCACACCAAAAAAGGTTATCAAAATGAAGCATATACTCGGACGTTCGGGGAGGAATGAAAAATGTAGCCTGCGGGACTCAGTGCTGACAAGGGGACTGTCCGCCAACTTTCGCCCGTGACAATGCATGAAGGGCTGAGAATACCCACTAACTTTTGCGAGAGTTAGAAATAGAACATGTGACAGTGTGTGTGGCGAAACATGTGCTGTCTGTCGGTCTCTCCCCGTCTGCGGAATAGTAGTGAAATCTACTGGGTCTGTATGGACTGTGAATATAATGGGTAACGCTTAATCATGCCTAAATACGTTACAGCGCCTAGTGGCTTAATGGATCTATACCCCATTTCATCTAGTCTGGCACCATCAGTGATGTCGTGAACACATGTAGTTTCCTCTTCCTACACACTCTCCCAAATTCATTCACCAAACCTTGCAACTCCCATTCATCTTCACTCAATACTGTATCATCAGCAAACAGCAACACTTGAATCTTCCACATCTCACCCTCGTTCATTAGAGCCACCCCCACATCCACTGCCCTATCTCTTGCAACTCCTTTACAACCACATCCATGTATATATTAAACAGCCATGGAGACATCACACAACCCTGTTTCAGTCCCACACTGAGATCAAAGAACTCACTCAGTTCACCATCCACTCGCACCGTAGCCCTAGCTCCTTCGTACATACTCTTCACAGCACTCAACAATTTCCCCTCCACTCCATATATTCTTAATACCTTCCACAAACCTTGCCTATCTATTCTGTCATAAGCTTTCTCCAAGTCCATGAAGGCAGCATACACTTTCTTTCCCTTCTCTAAATACTTCTCCGCCAAACATCTTAGAACAAATATCTGATCTACACACCCTCTTCCCTTCCTAAATCCCCCTTGTTCTTCTCCAACTAGCTCCTCCGTTATATGCCAAACCCTATCAATGAGTATTCTACCATATATTTTTCCGGTCACACTAAGAAGGCAAATACCCCTGTGGTTCCCACATACTTCTCACTCCCCTTTTCCTTTGTATAAAGGAACTATTATACCTGATTTCCAGTCCTCTGCAACCCTTTCCTCTTCCCAAGCCAATCTACACAACTTCCATATCCACTTCACTACAATCTCACCCTCATACTTCAGCATTTCACCACACACTCCATCAATTCCTGGGGCCCTTCCCATCTTGACCTTCAATGCTTCCACTACTTCCGCCCTACTGATCTCTTTCTCTCTTCTCACACTCTTCTTCTCCCAGCCATTCCCCAACCACTTATACTCGCACTGCTCTCACTCTCTACATTCAACAAATCCTCAAAGTGCTCCTTTCATATCCTCAATTTCTCCCACTTCTCCACCAACAATCTGTTATTCCTATCTTTCACTCCCCTACTATTTTCCCTTTCACACTGCCTTACTTTCTTTACCTCCTTCCAAAACAATTTCTTTCCATTTCCCTCTCACGATTCCTCCCAAACTCTTCATCCACTTTCTTCTTACTCTTATTCACCGATCTCTTCACCTCCCTTCTCCTGCTCACATATACCTCTCTCTCATCTTCTCCCCTACCTCTGCTCGCTAGCCATTCACTATATGCTTCCTTCTTTTGCTCCACAGCTCGTTTCACGTCATCATTCCACTATGCTGTCCCTTGCATCTCCTTTTAAAAAATCCGGATTCACAGCGAAAACGCGCTAAAGTTAGCGGAAATGTTTCTCCTTTAGCTCAACAGTTTGCCTTGGCAGACTTCTGCTTTGTATAAATATTAATTTAACATACAAATGCACTTATTTGGACTTTAAATCTGTATCTGTGCAAAATAGAAGTCTAAAGGCGTGTTGGCGATTTAGAAATACACGCTAACCTTCGCACGTTTTCGCTCTGACTCCTAATATTCTATTTATAGTTAAATTAAGCACAGTTTTCTGACAGAATTTCAGATAATTAGATGTGTATGAACCTATATGGTGAAGAATATAATATTTTCACAACAGTAAAGACTGCATTCCAGCACTGGGAACTTCCGATGAGAAGCCAGCCACCACTGCTTTCGTTTATTCTTATTGGCTGGTATACAGAGGATACAGAGGAATAATTTCCCTACAGTGCTTTTGTCAGTGCACTTACACATTGGAACGAAACATTATCAATTATTCCTCTTGTCACTGGACATTCTTAGAGGTCAGAACTAAGCACAGTGTATGCTGTCTAAACGTAAACAAAGCAGACTCAGTGTTTGTAGTGACGTCACGACCAATCACAGGCCATTTCAGAGTCACGTGATTTTTCGGCTACTTTATTATTTTTTTATGTTATGTTTCTGCACTTTTTTTTTTTTTAAATAATGGTTGACAGCTATTTTCTGCGTATTTTTTACCCATACAAGTATCTAACTTCAATTTTTTTTTGACCGAAAACTCGTCTAATAACCTAAATTGCGTGTTCAGATGAGCTATTACAACCGAAATAACCAAAGCTTTTTATAATGGCGTGCCTGTTCGTTTAAGGTTTGCACTTTATCGGGCAATAAGACTCAAATTTAGCCAAAAGACTTCAGCGCATTACAAGTTTTATCTAAACTCTTTATTACAAGATCCCTCACCATCATCACCTCACTGATTTCAATATAAAGATGGGGTGAGGCAGAATCAAGAAAGAAGGAAAGTGGAAGAACAATGAATGAAAAATGTGTGGCGATTACCAAAATGCAACCATCTAAACCTTGGCTGATGGTGCTGGAGAGGGATATCTTCACACAGTAACAACGATAAAGCTAAGCAGCAGTCGATTAGGCAAACATCTCTTTACTCCTTAAGTATTACCCGAAAGAAGAATCAACGACTACAGGAGAAGGGTAATTTCATCCTCTAGTCCATGGTGTCCAAGTGTAGATGAGCTAGCAACAACAATAACAGCTACGAGAACCGTAACAATGAATCGGTTGATGAGGGAGGCTGTGGCCAACTTGAAAAGTGGTCAAGTGGCTGATATTTGTGGCATCCCTATGTGGGTGATGCAAACGGAACAAAACCATGACCTAGGGTTTATAATTATGCAGTCATATAAGACATTTGGTTGACTGATATGATTCCTCATGATCTAATAATTCATCCCTGTCTGAAAAAGGAAAGGAGACCAACTTGACTGACATACTTGCCAGGGTGCTACAGTGCTTAGTGTGTCATGTAACGTTCTTATTCACATGCTTTTGATACAAGTCCGGGTCCAGTTGCTAAAGTTTCAGAAGTTTACATCTAAGAAGTCTAAGGTAGGCTGTATCCTACCACTTCAAGCTCTCATAGGATGTTAATATGCGTTTCAGGATGGACTGCTAGCAGTCTCTATCAACCTCAAGAGGGTGTTTAAAATATTAAACCAGGAGGCACAATAGGAACTCCTGTAATATTATGAGATCCCCGTATGGATTATCCAGCTCACAGGTAGCCTGTCCCTCAAAAAAGATTGTCAAGTGTGGAGGGGAAACATCTAAAATCTCTCCAAAAATTTCTAAAGTACGATAGGGAGGAGTCCCTGTTCTCCTACTTTTTAATCTGTGCATCAATTAGGTGCTGGGCTGGATTGTGGGTCAGTCGCTGTTGAGTAGCAACTTGTGATTTTGTGGTTACTGATCTTGACTTTGATGATAAAGATGCAGGTATCCTAGCTGAGTTGCTGGAGGTTGCCCAGAGTGTTCTCAAAGCATTTTTTGGGCAAGGTCACAAAGACTAAAGGTCTCTATGACCAAGACCAAGAGCCAGGTATTTGGTGGCTGGTAGGATGAAGCAATATACAGTAGTATGTCTAGACATGTGGTTGAGGACAAAAAGGTCTTGGAGAGATTCACTTAATCCTGCCAATATGGTCCATAACAACTGTGAGTCGAGTGATGAGATTACCCTTCACACTGGTCTGGCTTAAGGTGTTTTGGACTCACTCATTTCGAGTAAATAGCATTTTCCGATGCAGAAGGATGAAGAATTAACAAAGATTTCCATCTTTGAGACTCTAGTACTCCCTGTCTTACTTTATAGATGTGACTCTTGGACACTAAACAGTGCTTTGGAACAATGAAATAATTCTTTTATACAAAATGCTTTCACATCACAATGGATCATATTCACTGGTATAACCGAGTATGTTATGTTTGCTCCGTGTGACTGAGTAAGGGCTACTACAAGAATAATACATATACTCGTATACCAACTCTGGCTATGAGCATGTGATGTGACTAATCTCCCTCAAGTTGGTCTATGTTTGAAAAACTAACGGATGGAGAAAGTCACCCATTCCTTCCTGCAGTTACTTGGGAGGTGCCACCTGGAGAGGCGCACGGCACTGCTGTCTCACTCAACTGAGTAAGTGAATGAATATCCCTTGTAACAATAAAATGCAATAAGAAGTCCATTTCAGAGGTGCAGTATATCACACGTATGCCCTCCCCACACAGGCATTAGTACCCTAGCCACTGTCTGCATTGTAACAATCTGAAAGTATCACAATAAAGACCAGTGTAATGGCACAAGTTATTCACTTGAAGGTGATATCTGGAATGAACCTATCAATGGGAGTTCGCGCCTCGCTCAGGTTGCGAAAAGTTTCACTGACGAAGTGGGCGGTTACTGTCCCCCTTGAGCAAGGGGATGGGTGTGTGCGTGTGTGAAGGTCACAGCCTTGCCCTTAGATCGGACTATATGAGCTCTCAGCTCCCTTCCAGGAGGGTAAAAGCTGACGATCACGACCATCAAGTGATCCTGACCGACCCGGTGACCGACCCGGTGAATTACACACACACACACACACACACACACACACACACACACACACACTTACTAAAAGCTGTCCTTCTGCTACAGAAGATGATGCCTACTATACCCACAAAGATACAATTTTTTTCACTGTCTTTGGCACCAATGTGTGACAATGCAGACCAATTCTGAATTCGCAGACTTTGCCACACAATCAGAATGTCAAGTCCGGGTTCGCTCGGAGAACTCTGTTTTGGTTGTGCCTTCGAAGTCTACGCTCTTCTCGGGCCAGGTTCCAAGGGTCTTCAAGAGGAATGGTTCCTTCGCTGCAGAGGACTCAACTGCTTTCCGTCTGAGGCATTGGTTTCAAGATCTTTCGATATGATGTTGCATTTCTTCAGAGTTGTCCTTATATGATCTGTGTATCCCCTCTTTTGTCCTCCTGGGTTGTGGCGTGCTGCAAGGCGTTGGCCATACAGAACCTAGCGGAGAAGGCGATGCTCAGGCATGCGGAAGACATGCCCTACCCATCTCAGCTACTGTATCTTTCAGTCAGCATGATTTCCATGCTGGTTGACTTCGCCTACTAGAAAATTTGTGAATGAGGGACTTTATCCCCTCATGTGATTCCTAGGATGTGCTGTAAGCATTGGATGTGAAATGACTCAAGGTGTTTGATGTGACGCTGGTAGGCAGTCAAGGATTCAGCACTGTATAGGAGGATGGACAGACATACAGCCATATATGCTGGTACCTTCGTCTCAATTCTCAAGCTGGTGTTTTCAAAGGCTCTGAATCTGAGACGTCCAAAAGAGGCTGAGGAGTGGTTGATTCGTGCAAGGATTTTTGCATCAATGTTACGTTTATCTGCGAGCACACTTCCAAGGTTGGTTAAATTCTCCGCCTGTTTTACATTTTTGCCATTTAAATGAAATGCAAGAGGTTGTTTCTCAGATATTATTTCTGTTTTATCGACATTTATTCGGAGCCAGATTGTATGGTATATGTTGGAGACAATGGTGAGACTCTGTCGTGGGAATTCTGGAGTATGTGCGAAGACAGTATAATCATCAGTGTATTGTAGCCCTAGGAAATAAGCAATGTCAGTTTTTTACTGTGCTCGAAGACGTCTGAGAAAGTTCCGTCCTGACAGAATGGATGTTTATTCCATCATCAGCGTTCCTTTGTTGGTGACTTAAACCATTCATAGGTTTGTGTAACCCCAAAAGCATTTTCACCAAATGCCTGTTTTAACATTTTATGAGTTTCTGCCATGTTTTTCCTGAGTTTCACACTACACTTGATGCGCACACGCTCTTTAATATCATCTATTTTTAAAATCAAAATTTGCAAAATAACCCAAACACAATGATACAAAAACACATATGCAGAGAATGCATCCACCCTGCACAACACTACTTGACTCACAAAGAGTGTTTGCTCCGCCACCATGCATCCACACACTGTACACCAGGTGGTTTCTGCCCTACTTTCAAATTCTGGGGACCTTTGGGTGGCGCCTCGTAATGTGCCACTTCCACACATGATGAATTAGGCTAATCATTCACCTGTCATGTATGTTTCAGGACAACAGTGTGATTCAGGGTAATTAGGGAATAAATTACTGCATCATGTATTTCTTCTTAATGACATAAGCACTGGAATGAGTCAATACTTTCGACTACAGCTTCACAAAAAAAAAAAAAAAAAAAGGGGGGGGGAGGGGAAGACAAACAACTGTCATGTGTTTCTCTGCCATACATCAGACCACTTTCATCCTCTGTCACTTCTTTACCTCTACCAGTTTTCATACCCTTTTAACATACACTAGTTTCCCATATGTAACCAACTCTCTCTTGGCCTGTCACATTCTCACTCACAAATACCCGCTTCACCTCTCTGTCCATATCTAACCAACTCTGTCTTGGACCATCACAGTCTAACTCACTCACATACACCTGTTTCACCTCTGTTCCCTACGAATATATCATCTAAGCACACTCTCTTCTATTATTTCCGCTTCCTTTCAGCACATTGCTTCATTTTTTCCTATTCCTTCTGTCTGTGGGTGACTACACTAAGTGACAATCCAAATGGTTTCCTGTACACCAGGAAACCATTTGCTACACTGGGTGGTAGGCACATAACCAAACTATGGCACCTGGTGGTTTAGTGGGTAATTAAGGCACTCCAGTCGGATTCAGCCTGTGTAGGTTTATATCCAAGGGATGGTTGGGGTTTACTGCTCATGTACTGCCACTCAGGGATGGGTGAGGCTAGTCACTCTCATCTTAAATGTCAGAACCAACTTACCTAGCCCCAGGCTCCTATGCTCCTCATGGGGCAACATTGGATTGGATGATGATGATGTTAATTAATCTAGTGATAGGTGGCGGTGACCATCATCCATTCACTCGATTTAGTGCTGTCTGCTTCTTCCTTCACCTTTATCATTCTTTATCCTGTGTCTGTCTTCCTCTGTTCCTATTTCTCCCATCTTCCCTGTCACTTTTATTACTCTCCTTTCCTTTTCAGGTGCCTTACATTGCGTGACAAGCCAAATGAATTTCCTGTAAGACAGGAAACCATTTACAATGCATGATGGTAACCACATAACCAACACATATGTGTTCCCTGTGTTAACAAGTGGGTTGGCGTGGGGTTAGTGCCCTTCCCCGTAAAACAAAAGTCAAATGGCCACCCCTTATTGGATTATGGCGTCTGGCTACAGATAGATAGTTAATGAATCACTAGCTGTATCTTTTAATCTGTGCATGCTATGCTGACTAAACAAATCCCTTGACAATTTCACTTCGACTGCACTTACTTCACACCCATGTAGTACCAAGTTTCATAAACATTCAGTAATGTGGGGATGAAGTAACTTTCATGCATTCCTCTGGCAGCCTTCATTCTCATTCCTCTCTTTCATATTAAGGACTTCAAAGCACCATCCACTTTTCTTCTTTGAGGTACTTGACTTCACAAGTGAAGAACATTAAATATGGAAGCCTGTGAGGTTGAGCTAAGATTGCCAATGGCTTGAATGATGAGTGAATGGATGCATGGTCCAGTTCACTGAACAATTGGGTCATAGTTCTCCTATTTTTGTGCTTTCTCTTTATTATTCCTGGGCCTTACCCACCCCAGATATCACCAGGGCATGAGATGATGACAAAGGTAGATTTCTTTTCTTTTTTCTTTTAATCAGATGAAAAGCAGGGGCTCTACTTCTACTTCCAAGGGGACACAATCCACGTAATGGTATAAGCAACTGGTTCCACTTTTCTTTACCGCCTGGACTGAGTAGCCTAGCAGTGGATCCTTTCATTCCCAATGGGGCAATACGGTTGGATGATCGAGGGGGGGGGGGTCAGACTTCGTTTCGTTTTAAAAGGGTCCAACATGCTTGCATGTGTCGGCCTTGGTCACCTAATGGCAGCTCTCCACGCTACACGATCCATTGCAGCCTCCCTGTTCAGTCCCTTAACCCTAAGGTCACACTAATGACCTCGTCCCACGTCTTTCTCGGTCTACCCCTCATAAACCCACCCCCAATATTAACACTTCTCACCTTCCTCATCCAATTATCATCCCCCATCCTCTCCACATGTCCAAACCACCTCAATCTACCTCTCCTCATCACAACACCAATACACTCCAGTCCCATCCTACCTCTCAACTCTTCCATTGTAAACCCAGCCCCTCCAGGCCTTGGACGCAGGGACGCATTGCACATCCACCTAATCATTGTCATTTCTGTACGTCTGAGCTGGCGAATATCTTCCTCCTTCACTGCCCAGGTCTCACTGCCATACAGCATTACACTCCTAACACATGATGCATACAAAGACCCCTTAGCACATAGGGAGAGCCCTCTCAATGTCAGGAGAGGCAAGAGCTCCCTGAACTTCTTCCAACTACTTCTCACCCTAGCCACAGAGCTAGCTCCAGTCCCACCTCCAGCACACATGTCTCCCAAATAACAAAACTTCCACACACTCAAGAGATTCACCAGCAAGTTCAATCCTTTCATGTCTGACAATCTCCACCTGCTCACCCCGGCACACCGTACACATAAAATCAGCATTATCTCGCAGTCTACCTCTGATACCACTACATCTCTTATGCACCCATTTACCACACACACCGCACAAGATGGAATTACTTCCCACGCCCTTGTGGCAAACTGCACATGGCCACTCTCCCTCGTCTTTGACAGTGCCGCCACCAACCCTAGATATCATCACTTTTGTTTTATCTGCATTTACCCTTAAACCCTTTTGCCCCATACCATCTCTCCACTTCCTAAACCTTTCCTCCACCTCCCTTTCATTCTCTGCAATCAACACCAAATCATCAGCATACAACAACTCCCACGGGAGTCCGTTTCTAAAGTCACGTGAAAGGGCTTCAAGTACCATGATAAACAACATGGGACTCAAGACTGACCCCTGATGCACACCAACATTCATGGAAAACTCATCATATCTCCATTCACTCTCACCTGGGTGTGAGCACCCACATACATGGCCATAACCACCCTAACCAGCCACTCCTCCAACCCAAGCTTTCTCATTGCCCACTTCACCACCTCTCTAGGGACTCTGTCAAAGGCCTTTTCACTGCACAATTCTTCAGAAATGGAACTCAGACCATCAGTATCAGCGGTTGGAAATGGCAGAGGCTGAATTACAGACCTTACAATTTATTATCTCCATTGTAAAAAGAATACATCCCATGAAAAGACTAATTCTACTAAAAACACTGCATATTCCACAAATTACCTGGAACATGTACTTCAGTTTTTAAATATCCATAAAATCATTGACAATACAAAAACTACATTACACTGCCATCACTGTCAAATCCATGGACTGTTGCTCTTGGATAAACACTGAAAACAACACAGCACTATATTTTCCTGAATCTTTAGTTGCTTTTAACCCCTCCAATTTGATGATATACTTTCACAACTTGATGTCTCTTCCTAATTTGAAGAAAATTATTTGACGGTTGCAAGAATAGACTTTAAAATATGTCATCAAATGGAAAAAGTTAACAAATCTTTTAGGGTATCATTCATCATTGATCATGGCACCTACTCAGAATCTACAGCATACTTAATATTTCCAGCATTCTAACACCAATATTACACCCTACAAACATCATTCCAATGGAAGCAAGAACATCATCTGTATTTGTAGATTGTTTTTTTACAGTGCCAAGATTATCAAATGGATGATTTCTAATGATACTCTGAACCACATTTTCTGCATCTGCGTATCTATACATCAATCTATACTTATTTTTAAAACAGATATGCAATTCTGTCCAGAGCATCCATCAAGTTAATTTTCATGATGCATCCCTTAACATAACTTTCCAGTGCAAGAGAAATTGATGCCATTCTTGCATACATATAGACACATTAAACAACTTTCAGATAGTCAGCCACTCACAGTCTTGTTGGTGTTATCCCTTAATTTACTTTATACAGAGCACAACTAGATGGAACCATAACACTAGCATAAAATATATATAATAAATTATACAGGCATTTATTAACATTTTTGTTGTTGGTTATACAGCATATAATAAAAACAAAAATAATTAAGGCACTGTCTTAACTCAAAGGTAATTCATCATGTCATATGAAACTGAGCAAGTTCCAAAAAGTGCTACCTTACTGGTGTCTTTTAGGAAATGTATTTTTCCTTTGCTCAATGAATTACCTCAACAAAAGTATCTCTGGCATTTTTTAAAATCCAATTACTGGTACATTAGCAAATATCTGAGTGGTATCATTTGTAAAGGCTCCAACAAGCTTGCATGCATCAGTCCTGGTCACCTACTGGCGGTTCTCCATGTTGCTCGATCTCTGGCAGCCTCCATGCTCAGTTCTCTATCCCCGAGGTCACACTCGATGACCTCATCCCAGGTCTTTTTCAGCCTGGCCCTCACAACCCAGCCCCTGACATTCACACTTCTTCTCACCTTCCACACCCACCTGCCATCCTCCATCCTCTCGACATGCTCAAATCATCTTAATTTATCCCTCCTCACCACAACACCAATACATTTTTACTGCTGGTTATACAGCATATAAGAAGAAACTTCTACTGAGATAATTCAATGAGTAAAGGAAAAATACAAAATATTCTGAAAGACGTTACTTTCTGAAACTTGCTCAGTTTCATCTGACATGGTAAACTACCTCTGAGTTAAGACTGTATCTTAATTATTTATATTTGGGTCCGGTTAAAATAGTTTTACAACTTGCCAAAAAATAAAATTTAAAATCTGCATGAGTATACTTTACCAGTGTTTTCTCATTTTCACAATGACAAATGGCATATATGCAAGAATGTCACGAATAGTTATGTGACCCCTACATTAAAAGACAAAATACAAGTGGCAGTGATGTACTCGCTCGATAAATATCAACATATAAGAATGATTAAAGCAGGTATGATGGCAGGCCAATTTCCATTACTGAGAGTACATTAAGCCATGATGAAATATTTTAAAATAGTCACCTTTATAATCAAAAGTACAGTATTTCAATATACAGAGCAATACTAAAAATACTGTACAAAATATGCTGATATTTATGAATATCTATCTGCAAAAGTCACTTATGAAGAGAGAAAATGACTTGAAGATTTGTACGTTGGCAGTTATGAACCACGTGTTACAAAAACGTTGTCTAGTAACTACTGTAAAGCTATATGGAACGATGTTGATGACAAGTGCATAATTATTACTGTATATGAAGTAAATAAAAAAAAATTGAAAAAAAATGAAGACAAGTACTACATAATTTAGTTAATCTAAATGATGTCATATCTTGGTTTTATCTGAAGTCATTATTAGATAACATGGGAAACTTGGATGATATAACTGATTGGTACACTAGACAAAAGGAATAAGAATAAACAGCATGCCTCCATTTATGTGATTTTTGAGAAATGAAAGATGCGAAAAAAAGAAATATGCAAAGCAACAAAATATGGAGAATATTAATCCATTTTCCTTAATCTAGTGATGTATTTTCTAGCTTATTCTTTCAACTTTCAGATTACTTATTCAGCTTAGAATAATCTTTCTGAACTGGAGAGGATAGCTATATCCTTCATGAACCTCTTCACTACATGCTATCTTCCATATACTGCATCAAATCATCTGTTCAATACCTTGAATAAAATGTAAATGTAACAGGGTTAAGTAGAGACACACTCCAAAGTTTGACTCTCATGCTCCCTTGACTTCCCATTGCCATAACTCTCTTTTTTTTCAGACATGAGTTAAACCAATGGACTCTTCACTCATTAAACAGTATGTGTATGTATATACAGTAATCCCTTGATTATTCGGACATCCATTATCTAAGAAATTCATTATCCAGACGCTGTGTTCTGGCTGTTCAAAACCTTTATTCATAAATTTTTCCATTTTATTCAGACAAAGTGCTTACGTCCGGGTGTAAATTATGGCCGAGCAAACATTTTCGCTCGGCAAGGCCATTTTTTTCATGTTTTATTCATGTCACTGCAGGGTATGGCCCTGCAGTGGTGACTGCTTGTCTGTAGTTGATGGGTCTGCTTGGCCATGGTAATTGCTTGGCTGTGACTTATAGGTCTGCTTGACCAGACAGAGTAGTATAAAACACCAGGAATAAGTGTTGTACGATGTAATATAGTGGCCTTTTACAATGGCTTTCAAAATTAGGGTATGTACAAAGGGGGGCCAGGGGAGAAGTCCATTATCCAGACGAATCCATTATCCAGAGACGTCTTTGGTTGTATTGCATCAGATAAGCAATGGATTACTGAGTGTGTGTGTGTGTGTGTATATATATATCCAATCCTACATTGCCCCAAGAGGAGCGTAGGAGCCTGGGGCTAGGCAGTTGGTCTCGACATTTAAGATGGGAGTGACCAGCCTCACTCATCCCTGAGTTGCATTACATGAGCAATCAACCCCAACCACCCCTTGGATATAAAACCTCACCGGCTCAATCCGACTGGAGTGCAATAATTACCCACTAAACCACCAGGTGCCAAAATTTGGTTACATAGTTACCACCCAGCGTAGTAAATGGTTTCCTGGTGTACAGGAAACCATTTGGCTTGTCACTCAGTGCAGATTGTATATGTATATATATATATATATATATATATATATATATATATATACAGTATATATATATATATATATATATATATATATATATATATATATATATATATATATATATATATATATATATATATATATATATATATATAGTATATATATATATATATATATATATATATATATATATATATATATATACACCCACTGCAATTGACTTAGGACCTACACACAGAATTGCTATGGGAGAGGTGTCTGTCTTTGCTTTGTTTCCACCTCTACCAAGTGAGTTTTGGGGCAAGAAGTAACTGGCAACTCCTCTGGTGTAGGTGGGAGATGTTGAAACACTCAGCATGTCAGTGCTTTCCCACAAGCGAGAGGGGGAATATATGTTCCCATCGTTCCGAGCTTGCACCTCCCTCTTGTTTTGTATGAATTACTGTTTGCCCTGTTATTTTCCAAGAATCGAGTTGTCATGCCTGGAAAGTACTGCTCAAGAGATGAGAGGGTCCATATCATTTCATGGAGGCAGGATAATGTCCCTATCTACATGATTTGTGAATGTACTGGACGCGCAAAGTCGACCATCATGAAGATTCTTGCTGCAGCATGCCGCCTGCCACCTGATGTCGTGCCAGAGCACAAGCTTGGCGGTGGAAAGAAGAGGATGACATCCAGAGGTACAGATACGCTTCTCACGAGGGAAGTAATTAAGAATTCTCAACTGACAGCAACAGAATTGAAGAGAATGCATCCCCAGCTGTTACAAGAGTTCTCAATTCGAACTATCCAACACTGCTTGCAGATGGTGCTGGGTTTACCAAGCCGCACCGCAGCCAAGAAACCGCTTCTCACTGACAGCATGAAGAAGCAGCGCATTCAGTTTGCCAAGATGTATGCACACTGGACACTGGATGAGTGGAGAAAAGTTATGTTTTCCAATGAAAGCACATTTCAAGTGCTCCAAGTGCGTTCTGCCAAGGTTCGTCACCCACAATCAGTAATAGTATGGGGGTGTTTCTTGGTGAAGTGGAAAGGGGAGGTCTCTACTTTCTTCCTAAGAACCTGATGATGAATGGTGGCCAGTACATTCAAGTTCTGAAAGATCATGCTATTCATGGGTGCGACTTATTAATGCACGATTCAGCTCCATGTCACAAGTCACGAAAGGTGACAAAATGGATTCAGGATAATCGGACTGAGGTTCTCGACTGGCCTGGCAACAGTCCAGATCTAAATCTGATAGAAAACTGCTGGGCAAAGATGAAGAAAATCATGGCACAGAAGAAGACACCCAATCTGGACAACCTCAAGACAAATGCTTGGTGTAAAGAAATGACCTTAGATTACTTTAGAGATCTAAGTGATTCCATACCAAAATGCATCCAACTGGTCCTGAAAAATAAGGGAAATATGATTTCATATTAATGAATGGCATTTCATGAACAAACATTGTGATATACTATGATTTCTGTGTTTTTTAATACCTTGCGGGGGGAGGTCCTAAGGGATTGCTGTATGTATGTATGTAGATATATATATATATATATATATATATATATATATATATATATATATATATATACAGTATATATATTATATATATATACAGTATATATATTATATATATATACAGTATATATATTATATATATATACAGTATATATATTATATATATATACAGTATATATATTATATATATATACAGTATATATATTATATATATATACAGTATATATATTATATATATATACAGTATATATATTATATATATATACAGTATATATATTATATATATATACAGTATATATATTATATATATATACAGTATATATATTTTATATATATATATATATATATATATATATATATATATATACACATAATATGTATCGTAGGGCCCTGCAACTAAAGTTTTTTTTTAGTAGTGATAGGATAGAAACTGTCTTCAGCTTCATAACTAGCGATAAAAACCTTGAAACTAGCAACTCCGTGGAAACGTCGTCTAGTGAGTGAGCCGCGAGGCACATTTTGATTTGTTTTCCTAGCAAGCGACTCTCAGCTGCACCTAGTGGGATAGTCATGTGGCGTGTTTCGATTCACTGTTGTCCTGCCCATCACTAAGCTAGTGCGACCTTGCCCCTTTTTATACCTGGTTACCCCCATTGTTCACTGTTTTTGTTAGCCTCATGGCATCTGTGGCTGGTGGTGGAAACGGTGTGCCACCTGCAAGGCCAGGAACTTCAAATAGTGGTGGTGGAAAGATGGCTGTGAAGAAGGAGCGCAACTACAGAAAAGGCATAGCTCAGAAAAAGTACAGTTTTGAAGACAAGAAGAAAATAATTAAACTCATAGAAGATGGCTTGAAAACATGTGAAATTGTGAGGCAGCTGAATGTTCCAGAATCGAGTGTGAGTAACATAAGAAGAAACAAAGACAAGGTAATGGAAAGTTTGAAAGTGGCAGACAAATACTCCACACGTGCTAGTGGTAGTGGTCATGATAGTTTTCACAGGGCCTTGATAGACATTTGAGCATTAAATGGTGACTTTTTGTTGCTTTGTCCTATTATAATAAATATATAAAAATGTGACTATTTAGTGGATAAAAGTAGAAGACAAAAATGGAAAAATAGTCGAACTTTCTGAATGTTCCAGTCTATTTTTATTTTTTGCTATATAAAGTTTGCCTCAAAACTAGTGGTTTCACAACTAGCAAAGCTTCATCAGTCTCTTAAGATCGCTAGTTGTGAGGCCCTACTGTGTGTATATATATATATATATATATATATATATATTACAATACAATAATTCTATGAACCCTCTCATAATCAGAATAACTAAAGTATCCTATTCCAGTTAATGAAAGACAATTTTATTTGGTTAAGAGTGAGTCAAAGGAGCCTGGGAGCAGTAATACTGTACTCCCAGTAATCCTTTCATCATTGGAACAATTCTTTGTATTATATTCCAACTCATCAACTTTGCCAATAAGGACTTGGAGGGACCTCTGGTCCCTCTGGGGGGGAGGGGGGGAAACTAGTATTCCAATTCTGTTCTTACACACTGATAGGGAATGTAATAAAGTATATGTTTCTAAATTTTCAGGTTATTATGTGCAATCATTTTAGGCACTACAGATATCTAGTTTTGGTGCCATGGCACTAATTTAAAAAAAAATTTACACTGTCATTTTACTCGAAACCGATTTCAGGGTTATGAGATGAAAGGGGACATATTACTGTATGATAAGGTAAATCAGATGCCTCCATTTGACCTACAAATGAACAGCTGACCACAATTCACACCAAAACAAAGCACTGAAACTATGGTTTATGAATCAACTTCCATGATGTGAGAAGCAGTCGAAAACACTGGGCATTCTGGAATGTAACTCACAGTTCTTGAGTTATGCTGAGAATGAATCACAGGAGTATGAGTAAGAAAAAAAAAAAAAAAAAAAAAATCCAGGGAGTAATGCAGGAAAACATGATTTGTAACTGAATATCTAACTAGCCAAATGATGTACAGTACTCACACAATTACCTGCCTTAAAGGCAAGTGAGATGAGTGGTGATATGCTGATGCAGTGACAAAACAGTACCATGTAACAGCCAATCCCATGTTACCCCCTTTGAGGTCTGGAATCCTGAGGCTACGCTACCACAGTCCAGAACATTTAACGGTAGATGACATGCCTACTTCCCTTGATGCCATATATGACTAAAAAAACCTTAGTCACCTCTTAAGAATCAAACCTATCCAAGGCCATCACTCCAACTGGGACATTCCAATCACTAGATCGTCAGTGGTACTGCCATTTAATCAGGAGAATAGTAAATTGTAAGTACCTGTATTAAGCCTAACTGCTGACAGTGTCATTTTTATTAAATTAGGAATGGCTATGCAGGAAAGGGTACAGTCTTCTCTGTTTTTTTCCTCATTTTTGCCAGAGAATCACGTTCTTTCAAATGTATGTCATGAAAAATGGATAGTACAGGAGTTGATGGGCAATCGCTTTCTTAGGTGACACACACAAGCAAATTCATGTGAAAGTGAGTGGCTTAATGTACTTGTATTTACAGCTGTACACACAAATATTAATTCATGTCATTACAGTAAGCAATAAAATAGTGTGCCACGATGTCTGAAACCCAGTAATTTAATCTTCAAAACCCACTAAACTTCCATGAATATTAAGTAACAACTGTCTGCCTAAAAACTGAAGCAATATCACAGTCTGCAACTGTAAATTTAATTTAACAAAAATATTGGAAACTGTTCCAACAATGACATGTACAGTACACTCATAATATGCCATAACAAAGTAAAAAGAGGGCATAAAAACTAGAAGAAATTACAAGATGTGAAATAAGTAAAATAGATGAAATCATCACATATTCATCCTTTCACCGGGAACTGAAAATCACCTGGAGTTGTGGCTTGGCCTTACATAAAGAAAAATTACTTTTAATACATTCACTCAGAAGACATATTTTCTTAGTTTTTCTTAGTTTATTTTTCCTATCTGCGGACAGTTTTATTAAACTACGGAAGGATCTGTACTTGTGATGAAACAAATTAAAGTTATAGCTAACCCTTACAAATAGCAAGAATGAAATGAAATACTATATTTTTGGACTGAAGAAGTTAATGTCTGTAACACTAAAATTACTTCAATATTAAATTAGTTTAAGTGAAATCTACAACTCTCCCTACAGTGACTTTTAAAATTTTCTCAGAGACTTGGGCTATGATGGACAGAAATCTATAAAAAGACAGTGCAATACTGGGGGCATGGCTAGCAAGACATTACCAGGTGAATTCTTAAACCTGAATTTGTACTGTCCATGCAGATCCATCACTAAAGCTAATGAGCTAATATAGTACAGTATACTGCTTCAGACATACACAATGTCATCACTTATCATTAGAGCTACATTCATAAACAGTGCAGCCATGAACCAAACTATGATAAGGAAAAAAGATCTCTCTGACCCCTTCAATCCAGTGATGCCTATTTGTAGTTTATTTTTACTACAATCACATGATTTTATTCAGTTTAAGATGGACCTTTAGTACTAAAAGGGTTAAAGTGGGATAAACTTAACTTCTCTGGTTTGAAACGTCTCTCCTGTGCATTATAAAATCCTCTAAAGACAGCAAGAATAAACTACAAAAGGTGTCACTGAAATGATGGGGTTAAGTGTCCTCTTATAAATTCTTGTGTATTGTGGGAATGATTCAGTCAACATTACCAGTGTTTAGTGTGAAACATTTTCTACTTCCTGTAACCATTTCCAAGATTTATAGTGTCTACTTTTTCACAACCACTGTATCTACTTTTTTACAACCACTAATTTCATGGTTAACCCTACAGCCATGGTGGCTAAGTGGTCAGAGTTGCTGACTGCAAGACTGTTGGCCATTTGAGCCAGGGTTTGAATCATGGTGCAGGAAGCTGGTGTCACCCAATTCAGGAGACCAGCCACCTTTTGTGGGTTGGTAGGTAAGACGAGTACCAGAGTTGCAATGTAATGAAGTAAACTTACTTGAATACTGTACTTAAGTAACTTTGGTGCATATCTATCTATCTATAGCCAGATGCCTTAATCTCGTAAGAGGTGGCCACAAACATATCACCTCCATGTCCCCCTGTCCCCCATCATTTCATTGCCCTCCCCCCTCCAGCTCACACACCTATCTCTCATATATATACTTCTCTACTCCATCCCTCCACCTCATCCTCAGTCTCCCCTCCTCCATCTCACTCACATACACTTTTCTCGACAGTCTCTCGCTCTCCATCCTCTCCACATGGCCAACCCACTTCAATGTATTTCTCTTAACGCTTTCCATCACATCCACACCCAAACCACAATGCTCCTTCACTTCCTCATTTGTCAAGCTGTCTCTTCATGTAACTCCACATGTTCCTCTCAAAATAACTCATTTCCACTGCTCTCACTCTTGACTTGCGTCCTTCCAATATGAGCCAAGTTTCGAGTCCAAATGTTACAGTTGGTATCACAATAATATCATGCAGCGATTTTTTTACTTCCATAGTCACTTCCCTATTTCTTATCACTGCTTTCAAGGAACCAGCAACGTTACTTCTCTGATGGACCCTTTCAAGCACTTCATCCTTTAAATTTGCATCGTTACTCATTACACTATCCAAGTACTTAAATGCACCCACATTTTCCATTTCCTGATCATCCAACCTCACTGTGCACTCAGTGGCTTCATTTCTCTCGAAGTCCACATCTTTACTTCCTACATTCACCTTTAGATTCTGTTTCTTAGTCTCCCAGACTTATTCACCAGGCCTTGCAGTTCCTTTTTGTCTTCATTGAACAATATAGTATCATCTGCAAACAAAAGAACAGGAAGTTTACAAACACTGCCCTCTCTCATTAGGGACATGCCAAAATCCAATGCCCCATCTTGTATCTCTTTTTATAACCCCATCCATATACAGACTGAACAATCATGGAGACATGACACATACCTGTTTCAGTCCAACATTCTGATAGAAAAATTCACTCAATTCACCAACCACATACACTGCAGTCTTAGCGCCCTCATTCATACTCTCACGGCATTCAACAGATTCCCATTTACTCCATATATTCTTAATATTTTCCACACTCCTTGTCTATCCACTCTGTCATATGCTTTCTCCAAATCCATGAAGGCCACATACAACTTCTTTTTCTTCTCTAAAAACTTTTCCACTAAAGACCTTTGGATGAATATCTGATTTACATGACTTTTTCCCTTCCTAAAACCTCCCTGAACATCAACTAATTCCTTGTATTTCTCTAACTCTGTCAATAAATACCCTGCTATATACTTTTCCTATTAAACTAAGAAGACAAATGCCCCTATGACTACCACACACTTCTTTCTCCCCTATTCCTATGTACAGGGAGATAATTATACCTGACTTGCAATCCTCTGGGACTCTACCTTCCTTCAGGCCAATCTGCACATCTTCCATATCCATTCTACTACTATCTCTCCCCCCCCTGCATCAACATTTCATCACACGCTCCATCAATTCCCAGGGCTTTCCTTATACTGACTTAATTGCTTCCACTACTTCCATCCTACTGATCTCTTCCTTCCTTCTCATCTCCTTCCTTCTCCCAGCCACTGATACTATCATCACTTTCATTCTTTATGCTTAAAAAAAACTCAGTGTTCTCTCCACCTGCTCACTTTTTATCCCTTCTCCACACTCAATCTACCATTTTTATCTTTTATTTCCCTACTACTTCCATTATCACCCAGTCTAACTCTTTTTATTACTTTCCACAACATTTTCTTACATTCCGTCCACTTCACACTCGAATTCCTCCCAAATTCCTCATCCACTCTCTTCTCACTCACTCTTACCAATCTTTTCACCTCTCTTTTTCTCTCTACATATACTTGCAACTCTATTTCGTCTCAAAACTTCCTCCATGCCTCTGCTTCCCATCCGTTCACTATAAGCTTGCTTCACTTGCACCACAGCTTGTCTTGCCTTTACCTTCCACAATGCTGTTCCTTGTACCCCTTTTCATCTTCTCTTCACCCCACATGCACAGTATATATACGGTAGTTCCTCCAATATCTGATATAATACAGCCAAAGGCATGTCCGGGAAGTGGGATCGTCAGGATACTGGGACACTGCCTCCTGGACTGGTACTTATAGACCCTAAACCAGCCTAACTCAAAAAACCACCACATAACTCCCTACTGGACATGCATAGCACCTATTTAAGACCCTATTCACACAAATAAGGGACAGAAAGCATGAAATAAATGAAAATAAATCAGATAATGAGATTTAGAGGTGAGTTTGGACAATATTTAGCAGTACCCTGGGTACTTACAACATGTCCGTGGCCATCGCAATGAATAACCTGCCTCCTGTCAGACTCTGACAGCAATAAGGTGCACCTGAAGCACCTGCAGTAATCCAGTGTTGCACTGCACTTAATCCTTTGCACCTTGAATTCTAATTTCTTAACACTGTGCATTCTTTTCTCACTTGTGCTGCACTTGAAACTCATCACTGTTGCACTCTGCACTTAAGCCTTTGTACTCTGAATTCTAATTTCTTAACACTGCACATTCTTTTCTTACTTGCTTTTGCACTTAAAACTCTGTACTGTACAGTAGCACTCTGCACCTAATCCTCTGCACTCTGAATTCTAATTTCTTAACACTGCACCTTACGTTCTTTACACAGCATAACACTGTAAATTCCCGTGTGGTCTAGTGGGGAGTGTTTGCCGTTTATTCACTGTCAGAGTCTGAGAGTTGGTGTTGCAGGTGGCCGAGGGGCGTGTCGTTGGGACATGGTGATGGACTACCCACTGCAGACGACTCTGATGATAGGTACAAACTTATGTCCAGTGGCGACTCCACCATGGTCGAAGTGCTGGGCTGTGGCTCGGAGGTGGAAGGCCTGTCTTGAGGAGACAATGGTGTGGAGCCAGAGCTGGGCACGGCGGGAGTCACAGGCCTGAAGAAACTGTCAATAGCTGATTGACGTAAGGAACGACGATTCTGCCGACTGACGATGCGCTGCCTGAAAGCGCGCACTTCCTCTGCAAGTCCCAGGGGCCTCATCTCCCTGTCGCAGTCTGGGTGTTCTAGGTAGCCAAGAATGAACTCGACACGCTCCCGGAGTGCGCTCAACTTGGGGATGGCTGGAGTAGTGGTGCAGTGAGAGGAGTCCGCATCATAGTTGCTGTCCTCGTCGATATCATCAAGCTGGGTACTTGTACAGGCAACTAAAGATGCGATCTCAATATCAGACATGATCTGATACCCTGGATCACCCTCGTCGTCATCCAACCACTCATGCACTTCGTCCACATCAATGTCGTCGCCAGCAGCCATTCTCAGCCACCAACTCCTTGTCGGACGGATGCGCAGGTGCATTGTCCAGAAGAAGGAGGGCCCTTACCTGGTCGCATGGGATTCCCAGTGTGTTTGTCTGGCAATGGATGACCTCCTTGACAAAGTGCTGGTGAAACCAGTCTTTAAAGATCTTGGCTGTGAACCAAGCCTTTACAGACTGGTACCACACGACAGGAAGGACATCCATCACCCCAGGAAGGCACCGAGGCTGCTCTGCACGGCCAACAATAATGGGCTTGAGCCAGTGCATGCCGTTAGCATTGGCACAACACAAAGCAGATACCCGTTGCTTCGAGGGCTTGCAGCCAGGTACACACTTCTCCGTCTCCTGTGTTAGAGTGTTCGCTGGCAGCGAGTGATAGAGTAGACCAGTTTCGTCAGTGTTGTAGACTTGACCGAGAGTGAGGCCCTCCCTGTCGATCAAGCCCCTCACCTTCTGCTGAAACTCCTCTATTCCCTCCTCGTTGACGTCAAGAGCTTCGCCATGGGCCTTATGTTTGGTAAGTCCACGGCATAACTTGAAACATTGGGGTGTCCGGATACTAAAGAGGTAACGACGTGATTAAGCAGACTATTGATGCAGTCAGCTTCTACAATCGTATGCACACCGACCGAGTAAACCGCCGTAAACAGTTTCTGATCACTCGTTACTTTGACAGACAAGCTGCAGCTGGTCTACAGCAAGAGGATATCTAGTGACAGCAGGATGAAGAAGCTATGGAGGGCCTAGAAAGTGATGTTTGGAGTGCTGCTAGTGAAACAGACTTTGATGGATTTTAGTGTGTGTTCTCCCCCTCCACCTCATCTCTGGTGACGTGTGTCTGTTCTCACATAAGGTACAGTACAATAAATAAAAAAGTCCTACTGCCCTACTGTATTTTTTATAAACATATTGATGCTTTTAGGAGGTTTAAATTAGGGGGTGTAAAAAAAATCTGCACCACAAGGGAGGAAAAGGTGGAATCTGCACCACAAGGGAGGAAAAGGTGGACTTTGGGCAGGGGTGCGGAAGGAAATACGGGTTTTCAAGAGTCCCTGTAATGCGATATTTGTCTAACGGGAGGTCGGTGAGGAAGGAAATACCTGTGTTAGGCGAGGACAGACTGTGTGTGTGTGTGTGTGTGTGTGTGTGTGTGTGTGTGTGTGTGTGTATATATACAGTATATATATACACTCAACCCTCGGTTATCACGGGTTCTGCTATATTGTATCTCGCTATCATGCCTGTATAAAAAACTACCCAAATACCTTTATCATGCACTAAATGCCTGTTATCGTGCACCGCAAATGTTCGAAAATTTTAAAAAGGCCAGGCTCCAGTGCTCCGCCTAGCCAACAAAAGCTTCACTCCGTGATTGGTCGTGTGACGTCAGCGCCAGCCGAGTGCTGATTGGCCGCCCGACCAAGTCTCTTGCCTGCCAAACCATTCAAGTGCGCGCCCTCAGACCGTGAACAGTGATAGTGAGAACAATAACCTTTTTTATGATAGGACCATGGCCAACGTACCCCCTCCCCGTCCCCCTTCCATCACCCAACATAATGCTGTGGCACCTGGCAGGGAAATAAAGAAGAGGAAGAACCTAAGTTATGCAGATATACTGGAAATGTGAAACTTATAGAGAATGGTGAGACCAAGCGAAGTGTGGGGAAGAAACACAACATCAATGAATCAACTGTGAGGGGTATTTATAAGAATCGTGATCATATCATAAAACATGCTCATTTTTATGCTATTATATATAAATATGTGGTACAAAAAAGGTATCTTAGGGGTAAATATTGAGGTCATGGTACCATTTAGAATTATTACCATAAGTTCTTCAATTCAGCTATCACGGTTTCGGCTATAGCGCAGCTATAGCAGGACCAATTGGGAGTGATAGCCGAGGGTTGAGAGTAAATATATATTATAGAAAGAGAGAGAGAGAGAGAGAGATAAGAGCCAAGTCAGACATTAGGTGTGATACTGCCTCTCCCCTTGTTTGTTGAAGCAACTGCTGAGATGAACACTATGAGAAACGAATGGAAAGGCAAAGGGTGGAGTCATCAGTGTATGAGTGGACAGATTTAGATGTACATATCAAAAGGCCACTAATGAATAGATGGATGAGTGTTGGTAACAGGACAGAGACCTGAGGAACACCACTACTGATAGCTCTAAGAGAAGAATGATGGCCGTCTAGAACAGCAGTTACAGAACAACCAAAACGGAAGCTAGAGATGAAGGCGTAGGTAGAAGGACAGAAACTTTAAAATGGCAGTTTGGAAGTTACAGATTTATCCCAGACTCAATCAAAAGCCTTTGAGATGTCAAGTGCAATGGCAAAGCTTTCACCAAAGTCCTGAAAAGAGGATGACAAGGAGTCTGGAAGGTAGGTGAGAAGATTGTCAGTGATGCGTTCCTGGCTGAACCCAAACTGACGATTGGAAAGAATAATGTGATGGGAAAAATGCTTTAAAATTTTTTTGTTATGAAGAGATTCAAAAACTTTTGAAATACAGGATGTTAAGGAAATTGGGCAATAGTCAGAGGGCTAGTAATGGTCATCCTTCTTTGGGACTGGCTGAATGAAAGCAAATTTCCAGCAAGAAGGAAAGGTACAAGTTGACAGGAAGAGGTGAAAGAGTTTACCTAGGCAGGGCATAAGCAAAGAAGTACAGGTCTTGAGGACAACAAGACAGACCATATCAGACACATATGCTTTATTAGTATTGAGGCCAGTGATGGGAGAAAATACATTAATCGAAGAAATTTTAATGTCAGCCATGAGGATGTCAGAGGGGGGAAGTGAAGGAGAAACAGCATTGGAATTGTCTAAGACGGAACTGGAGGAGAGTGTCTGAGTGAAAAGCTCTGTTTTATCAGTAGAAGAAACAGTTACAGAGCCATCACAGTGGAAAAGAGGCGGGAAGGATGTTGAGGTAAAGTTGTTCGAAAGGTTTTTGGCAAGGAGCCATAAGAAGTGGGAATAATTTGAGTTGGAGAGTTCAGATATTTAGAATTAATTAAATTATTTTCAGCAGTGAAGAAAACTTAGCATGATTCCAGGCAGAAACATACGAGATGAGATTCACAGGTGGGTTGGCTCAGGTACCTTTTGTAGGCCTTCTCCTTGTTGTGGACAGCATTAAAACAAGCGTGATTAAACCAAGTGTTTTTGCATTAGTCACAGGATAAGAAAAAGGAATGTAGGCTTCCATGCCTGAGAGAATAACCTCCATAATGCACAAGGTGTACTAAAATACCTCTCAGCCTTGGAAGAAATAATCATTCCGGGCAAAATAAAAGTACTGCCTGAGGGCTTTTCAATCAGCAGCTCCCAAGTGCCAAAGCCACCACTTCTTGGGAGGGTCCACATGCATAACTGGAGCGATAGGACATATTAAGGTGATAAGGTTGTCACTGGAGGAACCCAGCAGAGAGAAAACATTAACTGCATAACCAGTAGGATTAGTTGTAAGGAATAGGTCAATTATGTTGGAACTCTCTCCAAGTTAGTCAGGAATATGGATACAGTGCTGTACATGCTGTTCTAAGTCATTAGGGATGGAAATGATGTAGGCTTGTTCACCAGGTGGATCAGTGAAAAGAAAGAAGAGCCAAGGTGGTGGTGAACACAGATCACCTAGAATGGAGATTTCAGAAAGAGGAGAAATTGATAGGATGTGTTGCATCTTAGAAATAAGATACTCAAAGGATTTTTCATAGTCAGCAGAATTACAGAATAAGTAAATTGCACATATATATTTAGTCAGAGAATGACATGATAGCCAAAGCCAGCTAGTAGAGAATTCAGAAGATTCAAGTTCAGGAACAGAAGAGCAGGATATGTTGTTGTATTCATATACACAACAGCCACTTTTGACTTTAAAAGGAGTATAGGGAAAGTAGGAGAATAGAAAGGAGTATAGAGAAAGTAGGAGGATACAGAGAGTCTCCATTCAGTTGCCCCATACAGATGAGTCTCAATAAGAAAGAAAATGTGAGGTTCAGATGAAGAGAGTTGGTGTTCAACAGGGAGAAAATTTGAGGAAAGGCTGCAAATGTTACAGAAATGAAGAAGAAGTGAGCCATCTCTCCCTGCCGTCACTGGGTGAGGGGTGCATGGTGGGGGCTTTTAATCCCCCCCCCCCAGGGATTTTGAGGCTGGGCATTGAGATACCATTTTCTTGTTTTTAATTCAGAAAAGGAAGTGTGGTGTGTAATATGCATACAGTTTGGTGTTGACAGCTGGAGCAAATTGTGTAGGAGAGTATGCTGGCCTACTCTGTGTCTTATTGAAGCACTGAAAAAGTTCAGCAAAGGGGGATGGTCAGAAGCTAGTCCTGAGGGCTGATGAAATGGCAACTCCAGCTTTCCTTGTCATCAGCTTTCTATCCAACTTGGATAAATGATACTTTAACCTGAGTATCAAAATTAAGAACTTTTAACAACTCTGATTAGTACCTATGTTAACACCCAGGGGTGGCAATTGTGGTAACCTGAATGATGCAGTAGCCCAGGATATTGAGTGGAAAGCCTGCCATTGACTCAAAGACCAAGTTTAGGAGATGAGCACTGAAGCTAAGTGCCTTGTGGCATTTACCCTTATCTTTACCTTTACTAATTTAATGAAGCAAAAAAAATTTCCGCGATCCTCACACCAAACAGACTGAGTCACTCCTGCAACATACAAGAGAGGGACAGGTGAGTTGCAAAAGAGGTGCTATATATGGATCACCCTGTATACTGCAGGGTTGTTTTGTGCAAGAAAATACAGTTTTCAGACATGATAATCACAAACACATCTCCATATGGCATGGATTTGGGGTGTGTGTTGCATAGCAATTTAGGTAACACACTGCAAACTGTAAAAGGAAACCAAATATAACAGTAACTAAGGAGGACACTGTAAGTAATATAAGGTACCCAAGTCTGTACTGTACTTTCTTATATGTCTGCATACCGTACTGCAAGAAGGAAATATGCAATCCCGTACTCTGTTAATAAGTCAGAGCTTACACACTTCACCTCAATAAACAACAAAAGAACAGCATACTGTACTAAGTATGGCATTATGATAATCAGAAGTGACAGTTAGGTATTCAGAATGAAGAAAAGTTTATTAAATTACGACTGAATAAGTTACATTTAAATTTGGTAACAATAATCTTGATATGCAATGCTTTCCTACATTAATCTGCTTAGTAATACTACATTTATATTCAAATGCTTTACTTGCAAGTACTACTTCTTATATTGCACGTTAAATTTAGTGAAGGATTACAAAAAATATTTTCTTCCTTTGTGGGTAAAAAAAAAAACAGCCAATACTATGGATATAATAGGATCATAAAGCCACATTACATAATCACACTGCAGAAACATACCACTACCACATTATATCCATATGTTTACCATCTACTGTATGCTTTTCCAATTACATATCTTGGATGAGTACCTACTGTAAATGCAAAACATAGCTTCTTACCACAGTCACGAGGAAGATGAGGAACACCTGAGTTCTGGCCTCTTTTCCAAATGCAAATGACCTGCAACTTCATAAAGAGAGTAAAGTGGAAGATCAATGACATATTCAAATACAGGTATAAATGTATATGCTTTCCTGTTGTTAATAAATCTCCACACTGAACTCAGCATCAGAATATCTAAATATAATTTCCTGATCATTCCGCACGACTTGTTCTCAGGTTCCAAAATGACAACAGTTATACTGCAAGTGAAGTATCAAGCATTATCTAAAATAATAATTTATGGACAAAAATATATAATCTAAAATATATAAACAAGCTGAATGTATATTACTATGTCACATATTTCTCTTTTACAGCTCCATTTTACACACACTACTTTATATATCTAAAATCAAGGACTAACGTAGTAACATACGAGCACATGGTACCAATACTGAATTATCTTCCTTCTTTGAGTTTGAAAGGCAGTGTGTTTAATGAGCAACTTAATGCAAAATGTAGCTACAGGAAGATAACATTGTTGAGGGTAATTAAAGGGATGGAAATGTAACCTAAAACTAACACTTGGTCAAATCATCTGGTTCATGTACTGTATACAACAAAGTAATCAAGTTACATTCATACTCTCCCAAACCTAAGACATAAATTATCAAGGGGCTGGAGTTTCAACACACAGTCTCTTCTGAGAGGATGATTCAAATTCCAACTTGCGTTTCTCGGTATCAGAGCTCTCATAAGGTTGGTGTTGGAAGGGAGCACTGGCTTTAAGTGGTGTTTGGCTTAATATATCACCATCATCTAAACAAACAATGTCATCATCACTCTTCTCTCCTTCATCACTCAGCAAGTCCTGACAACCAACAATTGGAACATCTGTAAAATAAAGAGGTACCCTAATTAAAATGGGTAAATGCACTAAGTATTCAAGTCACATCATCAAAATAATTATCATCACCAAATTCTTAACTCCTATTTATAAATATGGTTGACTGGATAAAAACAAATGACACCTATGACAATCACATCCACTCCTTCACTATTTACAGGAGAAAGAAATAACTACTGCATTTACCTCCTAAGCACTTTAATGACACCATCCTGGCTCACAAGCTGTTCTAGTACAGTTAACTGCCCAGTGCTCTGCCCTGTCGCCCCCTGTTATATTTATAAACCTTTCAGCATGACAGAAGTATGCAGTTGACTAGATATGCATCACATGGACTTCAGACACACCCCAGCCATGCCACAGATACACATTCCAGGGCACTACTCTGCTCCTGTCATATTTACAGCTATTCTGGCATAATACAGACTCACTAGATGCACACCACATGCACCTCAGACACACCCCAAACAGACACACCACCAATACTGTACTGTACCCCCATCCCTCAACATATGTTCCATAAGGCCTGTATCCCATCATTCAAAATGGTAAAGTGATCAAGTGAGTGACATAGTTAGGGACAGACTCTAGGATTCCTGTTCCCCCTTGGTTGTGTGTGTGTGTGTGGGTGGGGTGAGGTGGAAGCATAAAAAGTAACTTATCAACAGAGTACCCAATGATACAGGCCACACATTAATTTACACATCATCTCTGAATAACTGGCTCCATCTCATGAGAAAAAACTATCTTCACTTTTTAAAAAATTTTCACTTTAACCCTGGAACACGGTCGTGGGAATTTTTACTACTAACACGGTTCTGGGGTGTATTGTACCCCTTTTTGAAAAAAAAAAAATAGTTGTAATCAAAATTTAATAAATCTGTAAACATTACAAGGAAATATAACATCTGTACTTCCAGAATCCATTATATTGTACTTAATAATGAGGTATATTAGGTTCCTTAGGGGCTACTCAAAAAAAATGCCGAAAATCCTTAATTTTGTTTTTTTTTTTACATTTTTTTTTTTTTACTGTAAATGAACGATAATGTTGACTGAAATAAAAGATAATATATATATTTGCTCTAAAAATAGGTTTTACTGTTATTTGCCATTGTAACTTACGTTATTTATTCATTCTTTGGTTATTCTTCTTGGGTACAATTTACCTAACCCCCCCCTACACTGCACCACGTGCGAGGAAGCACCGCGACACTACCTTCCCCTACTAGAGCACACTGAGACATGAAGCTACTGAGAGACCCAAGGGACTGCTCCCTATCACCACGCACTGGTAATGTGATGAAAGTGGTGACGGAATCTTACACCCCATGACCGTGTTTAAGGGTTAAGATATACTTTACTCACCTGTGGGAGTCTTACATCAACTGCGGCCACATTTCCGTGCTTAATTTATCTACCCATTTTGTTCTGAACTTTTGTCAATCCTTTTGTTTCCGCACCTTTCATACGTCACTTTATCACTAAGCATTTATTGTATCTATCCATATTCCTGGCATTCCACACTTCTTCCCACCATCAATCTTATTTGCATGAACCCTCTTCAACACCCTATTCAAATTCATTCTCTCACTTTCTTATTCTATCCAATCAATGCAAACCATAAACCACATTATGGCTCTGAATATATTCCGATGCTTTAGACACATGTCAATTTAGAAGATAACTCAGGAAAAAAAAAAAAAATCTACTGCATAATAAAATAATAATTGTTGGTAGGTGGTGGCAACCATCAACCATTCCCTTGATGTGTTGCCTACTTTTCCTTCCCCTTAAATGTTCTATCTCAGTGTCTACTCTCCTCTCTTCTTACTTCTGCCTTTCCTTCTGGTCAATTTTCATTACTGTTCTTTCCACTCCATGTGGTTCTACACCGAGTGACAAGCCTAATGTTTCCTGTAACTCAGGAAACCATTTACAAGCCTGGGTGGTAACCATACGACCAAATTACAAGATGATGTGGAGTCTGCTATGGTGCCTGTTAACTGGGTGGAGAAACGCAAGTGCAGCATCCATCCAGAAACCAAACCTCCACATTATTTCCTGCACCTCGCTGTGGTGAGGTGCTGCCACCTCCAAGGGAACATCCATTCACTCTATGTGGCTGCCCTGCAAGGGTGGTTGCTTGCCTGTAGTTGATGAGTCTGCTTGGTCAGACAGACTGGGGTAGATCATCATCATCATCAACAACCAAATACTTCTTTTTCCAATGAAATCTTAATTCAATTCAGCTTGGAATCCCAACAAATCAAAACAACTTCATTACAAGCCAAGAGGGAGCACTATGTATAAATCACAATTATCAATTTACCACTCTCTTCTTAATGAGGTAAGGTTGGGGGAAAAAAAAAAAAAAAAGGGCTTGAAAGAAAATGCGGGAGAACAATCAACAGCTAATGGAATGAGCTAAACACTTTCACTTACCACTCAAACCCCTGGAATTCTGGCTCTACCTCATTTGCACCTATTTTGGGGTATTTTCCTCCACAGAGGCATTTCTCATTATCTGTTGCATTGTAAACACATCAACTATCAAGGTAAAAGGAAGTGCTAAACCCCTGTCCTGTGCTCCTTTGTACATGATTAATCCAACCAACTCAACCATGTAATTTCCCTTCCACACCTTACTTTCTTACACATTAATTCATCATATCCATCCACCTTCTTTTTGGTTTGCCTGCCTATCCCCAACCTTCATGCTCTCTCACCTTGATGCAGTCTTACTGGAGCATCCACACCAATACCTCTGTTCAGTAACAAGGTCTTCATAACACTGGCCACTTGCTTTCTCCATGCCACTCAACTTCTCATTTCCTTTGTACATTTACTTCATTTTTCTTAAGTTGTAGGTGGTGGCAACTATCATCTATTCACTTGAAGTAGTGCTGCCTACTTCTTCCAAAGCAACTCTACACAGAGCGACAAGCCTAACAGTTTTCTGTAACCCTGGAAACCATTTACATTTCCGAGTGGTAACCATGTAACCAAATAACAGGGTAATGTGGAGCCTTGTAAGGTGTAACTGTTAACTGGTTGGAGATGTAAATGCTGCATCCACACATGAACCAAACCTCTACACTCTTCTCTTTGCCTTGCTGTGGCAAGGAACTGAACACCACATGGGAAAATCAGTTAACTACATGGGATGGCCATGCAGGCCAATTTCATGTCTGTGACTGATGGGTTAGTTGAACAGACCAAGGTTACTTTACTTCTACTGCTACTACTATTACTACTCTTTGCTATTTTTGCATCAAAGTCCTTAAATGTCTTTGCTAATTTAAGTCCATCCAACACATCACATGGAAAGCTTCATTCTTGCACATGAACCCTAAGTTTTACTTGCATTTACCTTAAAAATATATCACTCACAGACATTTACAGAACTCTGTCACAAAAGCAAACCTCCTGCTCACTATTCAGAAAAACACAGTATCATCAAAATACAGTAAGCAAATTTAGTACTGATGCACCCTCATCAAAGCAAATATATACTATATTGCAAATACCATGTTGAGCGCACCGCTTCTTGTCCAATCAGTGAAGTTAAGCAACGCTGGGACTGGTTATTACATGGATGGGCGACTGTCTGGGAACACCAAATGCTGTTAGCATTGAGTTCTCCTCACCCTACCAATGGGTGGGAAAGGAGGTCTGGATGATGATGATGATGAATAAAGCAATAATGAGGCTTGATTTATGGGAAGGTTGAAAATGGAAAACATAAAAAAATATAATATTTACTAAACATGCATACCTACCAACATTTTTTTTTTTTTTTTTCCACAAATGGGCTCAGCATTGGACATAACTGCAGGAGCTGCAGGCCACCCCATACCTTTTTACTTACAACTCTCATCACTGACCTTTAACTTTGAGGATGCCGGTGGTTGGCTGCTTTTTTTGTACCTGTAAAATCTCATTTTCAATTATTTCTCTCAACTTCTTAAACTCATGCCACACCAAAGTTTCACACCAATTGCTGTTGTTGATACTGCGACCCCATGCTCATCTGAACATGAACCTGGTGAACTGCAGGCTGACGTTACCATCCTGCAGTCCACCATCCTCATTTTTTGGGAAGGAAAAGGGAGGTGAGAGATGTCTGGATGTAAAAAAACACTCTTCAGTGTTTGTCAAGCCAAGAACGTGCAAAATGAGAGACGGATAGGGAAACTACACAAGAATGAGGTGGTTGAAGGGCATGGATTACCAATAAAAGGGTGGAGAGATAAGGTGCAAGAGTAAACAAAGAAGGGTATGTGCTGAGGACAGAAATGCGAGGAGGTCCTTTTGTTGAGGCCATCTCTCACAGCATGCACTCCCAGGCAAACAGACAGATATACTGTCATTCACTATCATCATCTAATCCAGTGTTGCCCCATGAAGAGCAGAGAAGCCCAGGGCTAGGAAAGTTGGTCCTGGCATTTAAGATGAGAGTGACCAGTCTCACTCATCCCTGAGTGGCATTACGTGAGCAATAAACCCCAACCACCCCTTGGATATAAACCTTCACTGGCTCAATCCGATTGGAGCACCTTTATTACCCACTAAACCACCAGGAGCCAAAATTTGGTTATATGGTTACCACCCAGTGTAGTAAATGGTTTCCTGGTGTACAGGAAACTATTTGGCTTGTCACTCAGTGTAGAGTCACCCACAGGCAAAAGGAAGAGGAAAGAATGAAGGAAAGAAAGACACAAGAGGGAGTGTAAAGTCACCCGCAGGCAGAAGAAAGAGGAAAGAATGAAGGAAAGAAAGACAGAAGAGGATGGATGGAAAGAAGGATGGAGGAGAGGAAAGGGCAGACACCTGAGAGCAGCACTACATCAAGTGTGTGAATGGTTACCACCCAGCGTAGTAAATGGTTTCCTGGTGTACAGGAAACCAATTGGCTTGTCACTCAGTGTAGAAGGAAGAGAAAAGAATGAAGGAAAGAAAGACAGAAAAGGAAGGAAGGAAAGAAGGAACAAAGAGAGGAAAGGGCTGTCACCTGAGAGCAGCACTACACTCAGTGAGTGTACGGTGAGCATCTCCACTTACCACTAACAACTGAAGAAATGAAGAGTACATACCCTCTTCTGAGTCAGACTCTTCCTCCTCCTCCTCCTCTTCTACACAGGCACTTGCCAACATGTCTTTCAGGTCATCATCTGTTTCTTCCCCATCATCGATAATTTCACTTTCCTGGACTGTAGAACATACTGTTTCTGATTCCAAAATAACTTCCTCCTCCTCATCATCATCATCATCCTCTTCTAGATATTCATCATCCTCATTATCTATATCATAATTATCCTCTTCCTCCTCAAAATCCTCATTGTCTATATCAAAATTATGTACATTCTCCTCTTTCTCAGCATCAGCCGCCTCTCCAATTTTTTCAGCATGTCCCTCTTGCTTGATCTCACTGCCAACATTATCACTGGCAACTGTTTCGTTTTCACCCTCCACTTTGGCTTCAGTTTTTACTTCAATTTTAACTTTCTCATTTTTTACTTCTTCTTTCACAGGAGAACCCTTTTTTTTCTTTACATTTTTATCAGCTTCTTCTCTTGCCACTGCATCCTTGTCAACAAACTCTTGGAACACCTGGAATGAAGGATGAAAAACAATGCATAATACTGAATATAATCTGGTGCATATAATACAAGCATCAACATGCAAACTGTGATAGATGGGTGTACCTGCTCACCATTCATTCATTCAATGTAGTACTAACATTAAATGACTCCACACTAAGTTACTTGTCTAGGAGTTTACTTCAAGCCAGGAAGCAACTTACTGTACTACACTAGGTGGCAATCATACAACCAACAAATGGAAATCTGGTGATCTAGTGGTTTCAAGTGCTCCAACCAGATTAGGCCCACATGGGTTTATATCCAAGGAATGATAAGGATTTTATGGTTGCACAAAGCCACGTAAGTTGAGCATTTTTTTTTTTTTCTTTAAGTATGGAAGAAGGAACCAAAGGCCAGGAGCCTGCAAACCATTCCTTTCAAGAAAAAAAACAAAAACAATACAAAAGAGAGCCAAATTCAAGATCCGTTATTTTGAGATGCCTGAACACTGCATTTGAAAGACTGGAGACCATAGGAAGTAGGAAATATAGACAGAGGAAGACAGTTCCAGAGTTGACCTGTTGCATAAATGACGGACTGGAAGTAACGGTTAACTCTTGCATTAGAGAGTTGGACAGAAAAGGGATGAGAGTTTGTTGCTAGACGACTACTATGCATCAGTCGTAGAGGTGGAGGGATGAAAGCAGACAGTTCAGAGAAGCAGTGACCATTAATGTAGTGAGAGAACAGAGATAAAGATGCAACAGTGCGGCGAACAGACAGATGTTGAAGGGAGACAGTAAGGGGAGGAGAGCTAATGAGACAAAATGCCTTTGACTCAACCCTGCTGAGAAGAGCTGTATGTGGAGAGCCTCCCCCACACATTAGAGTTGTACTCTACACAGGGGCGAATAAAATCCGTGTATAAAGTCAACAACTGTGCAGGGGTAAAGAAAGTATGGAGTCGATTAGCATACCTAATCTCTTGGACGCAGATTTTACAAGAGATGTAATATGATCTTTTCAAGATAAATTCTGAGAGAATGAAACTCCATGTATGTTTAAGGATGATGCAGGATTCAGTTGGATAATATTAAACATTAGTGGGTACTCCAGTGGAAAATTCTGTCAGGTTGATAGGTGTAAAAACAGCCTTTGATGCATTAAAAACAAGATTACTTTTACCCAAGTCAGAGATATAACCCAAGTCCGACATTAGCTGTGCCATAGCCTCATCCCTTGTTTGCTGAAGCAACTGCTGAGATGGACGTTGTGGGAACCGAATGGAAAGGTGAAAGGTGGAATAATCAGCGTATACGTGGATAGGATTAGACGTACAGCTTACGTCACTGATAAATAAAAAGGAAGAGAGCTGGTGATAGGACAGAGCCCTGAGGAACACCACTACTGATAGATCTAGGAGAACACTGGCTGTCCATAACAGCAGCTATAGAACGACCAGACAGGAAGCTACAGATGGAGGCACAGATAGAAGGATAGAAACCATAAGAGGGCTGTCTGGCAATTTAAGATTTATGCCAGACTTGATCGAAAGCCTTTGGGATGTCAAGTGCAATGGCAAAGCTTTCGCCAAAGTCCCGAAAGGAGGATGGCCAGGAGACTGAGAGGTAGGTGAGAAGATCACCAGTGGAGTGTCCCTGATGAAACTCATACTGATGATCAGAAAGAAGGTTGTGATAGGAAAGACGCTTTACAATTTTTCTGTTAAGAGTAGACTCGAAAACTTTTGAGACACAGGATGTTAAAGCAATTGTTAGAGGGTTGGGAATTGTCACCCTTCTTTGGGACTGGCTGAATGAGAGCAAACTTTCAGCAAGAAGGAAAGGTACAAGTTGACAGACAAAGGCAAAAAAGTTTACCTAGGGAGGGTGTAAGCAAAGAAGCAGAGTTCTTGAAGACAACAGGAGGGACTCATCAGGCCCATATACCTTGTTAGTATCGAGGCCTGTGATGGTAGAAAATACATCAGTTAAAGAAATTTTAATGTCAGTCATGAGGAAATCAGAGGGGAAAGTGATGGAGGAACAGCATCGGAATCACCTACGGTGGAATTGAAGGGAAAAGTCTGAGCGAAGAGATCTGCTTTATCAGCAGAAGACATAGCTACAGAGCCATCAGAGCAGAAAAGAGGGGGGAAGGATGAGGATGTAAAGTTGTTTGAAAAGTTTTTGGCAAGGTGCCAGAAGGAGGGGGAAGAATTCGAGTTGGAGAGTTGAGAACATTTAGTATGGATTAAATTATTTTTAGCACCGCGAAGAACAGACTTAGCACGATTCGGGGCTGAAACATAAAAAATATGTGATTCAGGGGTGGGTTGGCCCCGGTACCTTTTATAGGCCTTCTCCTTGTTGTGGGCAGCATTAGGATAAGCGTGATTAAACCAAGGCTTTTTTTGCATTAGTCAAAGGATATGAGAAAGGGATGTATGCTTCCATGCCCGACAGAATAACCTCCATAATGTGCACAGCACACTCGGATAGCTCCCAGCCATGGACGCCATAATCAATCCAAAGGAAAATCAAAGAAGTACCGCCTAAGGGCCTCCCAATCAGCAGCTCCAAAGTGCACCAACCAACGTTTCTTTGGAGGGTTCACGAGCTGTACTGGAGCGACAGGACAGGTTAAGGTAATAAGGTTGTGATCTGAGGAGCCCAATGGAGAAGAATGATTCACAGTGTAATCAGAAGGATTAGTTGTAAGGAAGAGGTCAAGTATGTTGGAAATCTCTTCAAGGAGGTCAAGGATATGGGTTGGGTGGTGTACAAGCTACACTAGGTCATTAAGGATATAAAAGATATAGGCTTGTTCACCAGGTGCACCGGTGAAAGGAGAGAAGAGCCAAAGGTGGGGTTGAACACTGAAATCTCCTAGCCTGGAGATTTCAGAAAAAGGAGAAACAGATAGGATGTGCTTCAATGCAGAAGATTGTCAAAAAAATTTTCATAGTCAGTAGAAATAAGGGATATGTAAACAGCACAGCTATACTTAGACAGATAATGACAGGAAAGCCAAAGCCAGAGGGTAGAGAATTCAGAAGAATCAAGTTCGGAACACGAGAGCAAGAAAAGTCGTTGCGTACATATACACAACAGCCACCTTTGGCTTTGAAATAAGTATAAAGAAAGTAGGAGGATACAAAAAAGAGTTTGCTATCAGTTGCCTCAGACAGGTGAGTCTCAGTTCAGAAGAGAAGGTGAGGTTTAGAGAAGGAGAGGGGGTGCTCAACAGTGGGAAAGTTAGAGGAAAGGGCAAATGTCGCAGAAATTATGAAGAAGTGAGTCAGACAGTGGTTCCACGCAGCTCGTTGTGTTGTCATCAGGTCACACTCACTTAAATGTCTGGACTTAACACCCTATTCCCACGCCCCAGTGCTCCTGATGGGTCAATACAGAACTGGAGTTTGTTCGTTCGTTGTTGAAGGCTCGAACATGCTTGCATGCGTCGGCCTTGGTCACCTAATGGCGGCTCTCCATGCTGCGCGATCGATTGCAGCCTCCCTGCTCAGTCCCTTAACCCTGAGGTCACACTTGATGACCTCGTCCCACGTCTTTCTCGGTCTACCCCTCACAACCCCACCCCGACATTAACACTTCTTGCCTTCTGCACCCAATTATCATCCCCCATCGTCTCCACATGCCCAGACCATCTCAATCTACCTCTCCTCATCACAACACCAATACTAACCTTCAAAGAGAAGCTGTCAGCTTTGTGAAGGGCACTGTCAGTATGCTAAATATACACTCAAGAGGGGTTTGGCTTCTATCTATTTATCTCTCTATAGCCAAACACCACAATCCCATCTGGGGTGGAATGTTTGTCTATGAGTTAGCTGTTTTACAGGGAGGGTCACTAACCCTCCACCAACCCATCAGCTGACATGTAGGGAACATGTACAGGTTGGTATACGGTTACCACCCAGCATCATAAATGGCTTCCTGGTTTACAGGAAACCATTAGGTTTGTCACTCAATGTAATGCCCTCTGAAAAGGAAAGAGGAGTAATAAAAAGTGATAGGAAATAGTAGAGAAATAGGAAAAGAAAAGGACAGACACAGAAAATGAGTGATAAAGATGGAAGAAGTAGGTGGCACTACATCAAGTAAGTGGATGATGGCTGTAACCCATAGTAAGGGTTTTAGAAAGTCTCCCACTATGCTTGATAAACAAACATGAGTGACTCGGGATGTACAATGATATAAAGAACAGGGAACAGAAAACCATCAGCAATCAATCATTTACAACCATAAAAATCATCAAAATAATATAGAAAACAACCAGAGAGAATAAGAAGTGAATCAGTAAGGTAATTCTACTTCTTACTACAATGTGATCCCCCTATGGATTCCACAGGATGTCCAGATCCATTTCATTCCAATTCACTGATTAGTTAGGAATGCTAAAGTGGTGTGTGGTGTGGCAAGGTTAACAACAAAGAAGAAAGGTACGGCATGGTGGGATGAGGAGGTTATGAAAGCGGTGGAGGAAAAGAAGTGCCTAGGGTGGTTACAGGACAGGGGTTCAGTTGAAATATGAACTGAATATACAGAGAGCAAGAAGCACGTAAAGGGACTAGTGAAGAGGAAAAAAGAGGAGGTAAATGATGATCTAGGAAGAAAAATGATTGCGAACTACTCTGAAAATAGGAGGTTATTCTGGAAAGAGGTGCAGAAATGTAGATATGAATGTGGAAAGAAATGTGATGGTGTGAAGGATGTAGGTGGTAGATTATTAACCCATGAGGATGAAGTAAGGACCAGATGGAAAGAATATTTTGAAAGCCTGATGAATGGGAAAAGAGAGAGCAGAGCAGCTGTAAACATCACTGGTAGTGGATGGGATACATAATAGTGTGATTCGTGAAAGGTGTGAAGTGAAGAAGTCGGTGGTCACCAGAATCGAAGAGAGTGTACTGAGATGGTATGGTCATGTGGAGAGAATGGATAACAACAGAGTGGTGAAAAAGGTATACCTGAGCAAATCTGAAGGAGGGAGGAGGCAAGGTAGGCCAAGAAGAAGGTGGAGAGATATGGTGGATGAGTGTGTGAGGAAGAGAGGTTTGGAAGATGGTGTGGCTACGGAACTGATAAGAGATCGAGCTGGCTATACGAACGTTGTGAGGAGAATGGAAGCATGGCCTATTGGATTGGGCAAATCAGGGCTGTCTGGACAATGCTACTCCTCATCCTGGCCTAGGATGGGAAAGGAGGTCCGGATGATGATGGTGATGATGATGACTACAATGTGAGAGAGTCTGTGACCTTGAGTGGCTGGCTTGGTTGTAAACAAAAGCTAGCCAAACCAACATCAGTGGTATACTACCCCAGTACTTTTGAAATTACCTGAGTATTTTATCCCACTTGCCTAGACCCAGGCTCCTATGCTCCTCATAGGGCAAGGTAGGATTGGATGATGGATGGATGGATATTTACTTGCTGCAAGTGACAATGCTTTGGGTTACAAAAATCTACGACTGATTTAAGTGTTTTAAAAACAGACGAATGTCAACATATGACGATGCATGTTTTGGTTGCCCTTCCACCAGATCAACTCCTGACAATGTGGCCAAGTTCGTGCAACCAACCTCAAAGATCGCAGGAGAACAATCCATGATGTCTGTGACACTGTTATCCTATCATATGGAACTTGCCAATGCATTTTGGCTGGCAACCTTGACAAGAGACAGATTACCATCATGTTTATCCCAACTGATGAGCACAAGCAGCTTTGCATGGTCTGCATGGAGCTCAAGGCAATGGCCAGAAATGACCCTAACTCCCTTTCATATGTCATTACTGGTGATGTAAGCTTCTGCCGGATTCTTCTCGAGTTTCACACAAAACTTGATGCACACAAACTGCTTTCACATCCTCCATTCTTGAGGTCACAAAATTTGTAAACTAACCCAAACACAACAATAAAAAACACACATATGCAGCACACGTACCCACCCTGCACGACGCCACTTGACACACAAACAAACAACAGATATGTGCACTACCACCTAGCATCCATTCACCATGTGACATGCGGTTTCCGCCCTGCTTTCAAATTTCAGGAACTTTTGGGTAGCACCTTGTACATATACGGTACATGACAATCTAATTTTTTAGTACCAGATCTGAGGGTAGGCTTTCACAGTCTAGAATATATACAACACAGATGACTGATCTACATCTTTTGCAGCATTTTACATGAAATAAAAATTTCCAGTCTCCAACCTGGTTCTCTACCACACGACTACTCGGTGTTTATCCATCCATCATCCAATCCTATATCACCCCATAAGGAGCACAAAAGCCCTGGGCTAGGCAAGTTGGTCCTGACATTTAAGATGAGAGTGACCAGTCTCACTCATCCCTGAGTGGCATTACATGAGCAATAAACCCAAACCACCCCTTGGATACAAACCTACACAATCTCAATCTGACTGGAACACTTTAATTTCCCACTAAACCACCAGGCGCCAAAATTTGGTTATATGGTTACCACGCAGCGTAGTAAATCGTTTCCTGGTGTACAGCAAGCCATTTAGCTTGTCAATCAGTGTAGTCACCCACAGGTAGAAGGAAGAGGAAAGGATGAAGGAAAGAAAGACAGAAAAGGGAGTGTAGAGTCACCCGTAGGCAGAAGAAAGAGGAAAGAATGAAGGAATGAAAGACAGAAGAGGAAGGATGGAAGAGAGGAAAGGGCAGACACCCAAAGCAGCAGTACACAGAGTGGATGGTGATTGCCCCCACCTACCACATCCAGTTGGTAATTCCTGTAATTCCACACATTTCTACTACCTTTTCTTTACTTTAGAAAAATACTTAAACCATCTAATCTTCTTACACAAACACCTACCTGAACAAGGTTTTTTCTAAAGCCAATAACAAGGAAAGTTTTCACATAATTTGCAGGATTCACTCAATACAAGTGTGGTAGCAACACAGTTTTACACAGTTTTCTTTACCTTCACATTAACTATTCTACCTTCAGAATACTACCAAGTTCTCCAATTATTTTCTCCCTTGGCATGATCTCTGTAACATCACACTCCATCAACAATATGAGTACAACAAAAAATAATTTTTACCTTCTCTAATTTATCCTTAGCAATGTTTTCATTTTCAATTAACTTTTGATTAAGATCCTCATCCTTGGTGGCAGGATCTTCAACCTCTTCCTCAGCATAGGCGTATATACTGTAGAGGTCATCACTCTCACGACGATCCTTCAGCATCTTCCCCACATCACGGAATAACTCCTGGGCTGTAATAAAAGTTCTGTATCACCATTATACTGTAACAGCATCTTCATCATTGTTAACTCCATTATGATAAGGATCATCATCTGATCTCATTTTCCCATTAAAGATGTCAGTGACATAGGGTCCAGAAAGAAAGATAAAAGAAGTACTAACAGCATACCCAATGAAATGGGCCAGATGCATCCACAAACCATTCTGTCCCCTATAATCCTGGTTCTACCTCAAACATTTAGCCATCTGTATCCTTTTTTTAAGAGGATGTACTATACATTTCCTGATGGCTGGGGGAGGGGGGTCACCTGTACACAGGAGTTTATAATAAAAACAAATTCACAAAACACTCTATGCAGACATTACTAACTTACTTTGCATCATCCTGACTGAAATAACACTGATCTGAAGAAGTTATTTCAATGGCATCAGTAAGGTTCAACTGCACTTCTGTACAAGGTACCCTCCTGCGTTTTTGCTTTAAAAATGTGTTTTAGAGACTGCACTTACTGTACATATGTCACGAGTCGGCTCGTGACATCATTTGGTGGGAAACCGCGAACTCTAGTGGAATCCCAGTGTTATCGTTCAGTTAAACGCTCACCCGGTCGGGAGTGTTTTCAAAACAATTTTTCACTGTCATAAATGATCGTCTTCGTGCGAGACGATAGCACTTCCGCTGAACGATTTATTTTGGGCATGTTTCGCTCATTCTAGTCGTTAGTAATGAGGCCACAGCACTCCCCTCTTTCCCACGATTTAGTCAGTCAAGGTTTGAGCGCCACAGAAGTAGTGTGTGGCAGTGTCCTTCCTACGACGCGGTTCTCACCGCCGCCGTACTCCCACATAGTGTGATTGGTGAGAGACAGCGAGTGCAGTGTCCTTCCAGTAACGACGCCCAGTCATCCGCTCTGTCCACTTTTTGAACAGTATTTCTTTTTGTATTTTCCTAGGTTTAAGAGTTTAGCTTCTGAGTGAGCGAGTGAGTGCGATCTCTTTATTTGAATTCACTTTGAAATGTAACGTAAATTTATTTCTTTGTAATCAATAAATTAACGGTTCTTCTTCTTTGAGTTTAATGTAATGTAAACTCGTGTTTCATTTTTCCATAATTGAGCTTATTTCCCTTATAGCTCCTAGATTGCATAAACGCTTTGCTATTCATAACTGGTACTTAGGCCAGTCTTGTTGTATTAAGCTTAAAATCCATTGTGCCATCTAGGAGTTAACGCATCAGCAAGAACCTGATATCATTAATAGCATTAGTTATTGATTGTCAGGGGTGAAGTCACTTTCTCCAGAGGCCAACAGTACTAATAAACAGCATTTGTGAGTAATTAGTCTCTGCTGTGTACTGTTGAGAAAGTTTATAAATTCTCATTCTTAGAGAATCAGCGAAGCAAGCCAGCATAAAGTAATCATTACTTGATTTTCATAAGACAATTCATTGTCCCTGCTCTTCAGTATTAATGAACATTATCCTTTAATACTGCATTTATCTTAAAAACCCCGTGACAACATATGAGTTTATAATAAATATTAAAAACAAATTCACAAAACACTCTATGCAGACATTACTAATTTACTTTGCATTATCCTGACTGAAACAAAACTGATCTGAAGAAGTTATTTCAATGGCATCTTGTTTACTCCTAAAAAAAAAAAAAAAAAAAAAAAAAAAATCACCATCCAAACCCCTTTTCTCACCTATGGATGGAATGAAGTAGGGTCCAGAGATGAAACACAGATAAGTGAAACTAACACAATAATAATAATAAAAACAGTACTGTAACGTAACTCACCTTGTACTCTGACAGTCTCAGGCCTCAATGGTAAACTACTCTGCTTTGTAACCTTCTTCACCAGGTTTAAGATGTCCACATAGTCAGGGAATTCCTTATTTTTGTTAACCCAGGCACTAATTCTTTTGTTAATCTCAGTCCATCGTGATCCTGCGAGAAGCATGACAATTTTTAGTGATACACCTCTAAGCTGAAACAGTATTCTCTGGTAGCAGTAAAAATTAAAGTCACCACATGGAAGTGAGCAAGTCTAGTATATGTTTGGTTAACCTGTACAAAGCAGAAAAATTAACAATTTTCACCCACTTTCAACTTTTTCCTTCTGAAATGGAAAAGTAATGTAAAATACAATGAACATAACAGAAAACATAATCCTTCATCTGCATACTGATATAATGAACATCACTATAGTTTTTGCCATCTTGCTGCAGTGGTGAGTAAATGTATTACAACTTTCAGTTGCTTTGCAGCAAAAAATAGTACTATTAGGGACCAAAGGGTGTCTGAGACTTTATTGTAGCAGAGCAAACCACCCTTACTATTCACTGGATCAGTTAAGACAGTAGAGCCACCAAGTGTAAAAAAAAAAAAAAAAAAAAGGGGGGGGGGGGTCATCATTATAGAAAAATTTCCAATCTACTGTGAGTGAAATGAAACTCAATAATTTAACCGCAGTAAATAAGGAACGCAACACTCCCTTGAAAGGACCTTTTAAACTTTCCATCCTCGTGATGAATTCATGAGTTAGTACACTGTGGTAGCACACACTTGTGCAAAGAGGCTGTAAACATGATTGGTTTAGGGGATGTGCAGAGACGTAATGCAGTGCCTGGAAATGTGACACTCGCACAGGCGAAGAACGCTGTGATGCAGCTGAAAAATGGGAAAGCAGCTGGAGTTGATGAGAAGTATGCAGAGATGATTAAGTGTAGTGGAGAAAACTGAGTGAAGTGTTTGTTAGAGATATGTAAGAAGGCATGGATGAGTGAAACTGTGCCAGCAGAGTGGAAAAAGGCTGTGATTGTATCCCTGTACAAAAATAAAGGTGAGCGAAGTGAGTGCAAGAATTATTGCACCGTAAGTTTATTAAGTGTTGTAGGGAAGGTATATGGAAGAATTATTATAGAGAAAGTAAGAGAGATATCAGAAGTCCTAATGAGTGATGAACAGAGTGGCTGAAGGAGTGGCAGAGGATGTGTGGATCAAATATTTGCAGTGAGATGGATAGTGGAGAGGGCTTGTGAGAAGGATTATAAGGTGTTTATGACAATTAGGGATCTGGAAAAAGCAAATGACAATGAAGACAGAGAGGGATTGTGGACAGATTTGCGCATGTAAAAACACGAGTGATGGAGAAAGGGATGGTGCTGGTAATGAATGGTGATGGATGGAATATCTCAAATTTGTTTGATGCTGATGATGCATTGCTACTTGCAAGTACCAGACAAGAACTTGGTAGACTAGCGCAGCACTTTGCTGATGTCTGTGAGCATCATGCCTTGACAGTAAATGTAGAAAAGAGTAAAGTGATGGTTACTGAGAGAGAAGGTGCTCCCAGTGTTATGTTCCAGTGAATGAAGAGAGACTGGATTTGGTGAATGAGTTCAAATACCTGAGTACAGTGATAGAAAAGAGAGGAAAATGTGCAAAAGAAGTGGAACGTAGTGTGAGACAAGGAAGGAAAGTAGCAGGTGCTATACAGGCCTTGATAAGAAACAGAGGCTTGAGAGTTGCAGCTGCATGAGGCTTACATGAAGGAGTGTTAGTGCCAACCTTAACATATGGATGTGAGACTAGGTGTGGCATGAAAATGAAAAGTCAAGAGTGACTGCAGTGGAGATGGGACTGCTGAGGAATGTATGTGGAGTAAAGAGAGTGGATAGGATATGAACTAATGTCATTCGTGAAAGATGCAGAGTGAGGAAGTCTGTGGACACCAGAATCGAAGAGAGTGTACTGAGATGGTATGGTCATGTGGAGAGAATGGATAACATTAGAGTGGTGAAAAAGGTATACCTAAGTGATTCTGAAGGAGGCAGGAGGTGAGGTAGGCCATGGAGAAGGTGGAGGGATATCGTCGATGAGTGTGTGAGGAAGAGAGGTATGGAAGTTGGTGAGGCTTGGGAACTGACAAAAGAAGTGCATGATCAAGGATTTGGTACCCCTTTTTAATGTGACAGCGTTCAGACTAACCGGATACATTTATGTGAAGCTACAGAATGTGGCGAAAGTTTTTTGGCATATCAGATAAAGCCAGAATTCCGGAGGCTTGAATGATGAGTGACTGGAAGCGTGGCCCATTGGACTGGGCAAACTTAGGCTGTCTGGACACTGCTACTCCTCACCCTGCCCTAAGGTGGGAAAGGAGGTCCGGATGATGATGGTGATATATATATATATCTATCCATCCATCCATCATCCAATCCCACATCGCCCCACGAGGAGCATAGGAGCCTGGGGCTAAGCAGTTGGTCCCGACATTTAAGATGAGAGTGACAAGCCTCACTCATCCCTGAGTGGCATTATATGAGCAATAAACCCCAATCACCCCTTGGATATAAACCTTCAACGGCTCAATCCGATTGGAGTGCAATAATTACCCACTTAACCACCAGGCGCCAAACTGGGTATCATACAGATAATTATATGTATTACTGTACCACTGTATCATTCAGTCACAGACTGGATGTGCCGAAAACCCGATGTTCCGAAAACGGATAATCAAGCTTTCACTGTACAAGAAAAATGGCAAACTCGCAGTGGGATTAAGAGTAGGCACAAAAGCACTAGTAATGAACTAAAATGTTTTTAAGTTACATTTCTTTATTATACAGTACCTGTATATTTAAATTTCCTTTCAATTGGTCGACCTGTTGCTGATGAACACTGTGCAAGTCTGCAGTAGTAGTCATGAAGCTTGGTGAACTGCTTCTTTAATCTGGAAAATACAAGGTTCAGAGTGGCATTGTGGAATGTGGGTAGTTTGAAGGGTAGAATGGAGAAAGTTCTTGAGATGATGAGTAGGAGGCAGGAGGATGTCAGTTGTGTAAAGGAAGTCAGGAATTGGGGAGGGTCAGCTAGAATGACTGCCAGGGAGGACTGTAGGTATAAGCTATTTTAGCAGGGAAATGTAAATGGATATAGCAGTGTGAGTGTGCTGGTTGGGAAATGGGTGGAATGTGTCATGAATGTAATGAGAGTGAATGAAAGGATTACAGAAGTGGAAACATTAAGTAAACTCATGACTCTGATTATATTGGTGTATGCTCTACAAGATGGCTTGGATGATGTAGATAATGATAGATTCTGGGATGACTTGATATGTGTGGAAAGTGGTATGGGGGATGATGAGATTGTAGTCTTGGGAGGGGACTTCCATGGTTATATGGGTGAGGAGGCTTAAGGAGATGAAGGGGTACATGGGGGATGCGCATATGGTACAAGGAAAGTGGAAGGAGAAATAGCACTTGTATTTGGGGAGGCAATGAACATGATTACATGCAACATGCATTTTGGTGTGCATCAGGGGTCAGTCTTGAGTCCCATGTTGTTTATCATGGTACTTGAAGCCCTTTCACGTGACTTTAGAAACGGACTCCCATGGGAGTTGTATGCTGATGATTTGGTGTTGATTGCAGAGAATGAAAGGGAGGCGGAGGAAAGGTTTAGGAAGTGGAGAGATGGTATGGGGCAAAAGGGTTTAAGGGTAAATGCAGATAAAACAAAAGTGATGATATCTAGGGTTGGTGGCGGTACTGTCAAAGACGAGGGAGAGTGGCCACGTGCAGTTTGCCATAAGGGCGTGGGAAGTAATTCCATCTTGTGCTGTGTGTGTGATAAATGGGTGCATAAGAGATGTAGTGGTATCAGAGGTAGACTGCGAGATAATGCTGATTTTATGTGTACGGCGTGCCAGGGTGAGCAGGTGGAGATTGTCAGACGTGAAAGGATTGAACTTGCTGGTGAATCTCTTGAGTGTGTGGAAGAGTTTTATTATTTGGGAGACATGTTGTGTGCTGGAGGTGGGGCTGGAGCTAGCTCTGTGGCTAGGGTGAGAAGTGGTTAGAAGAAGTTCAGGGAGCTCTTGCCTCTCCTGACATTGAGAGGGCTCTCCCTACGTGCTAAGGGGTCTTTGTATGCAGCATGTGTTAGGAGTGTAATGCTGTAGGGCGGTGAGACCTGGGCAGTGAAGGAGGAAGATATTCGCCGGCTCAGACATACAGAAATGACAATGATTAGGTGGATGTGCAGTGCGTCCCTGCGTCCAAGGCCTGGAGGGGCTGGGTTTACAATGGAAGAGTTGAGAGGTAGGATGGGACTGGAGTGTATTGGTGTTGTGATCAGGAGAGGTTGATTGAGGTGGTTTGGACATGTGGAGAGGATGGGGGATGATAATTGGGTGAGGAAGGTGAGAAGTGTTAATATTGGGGGCGGGGTTATGAGGGGTAGACCGAGAAAGACATGGGACGAGGTCATTAAGTGTGACCTTAGGGTTAAGGGACTGAACAGGGAGGCTGCAATGGATCGTGCAGCGTGGAGAGCCGCCATTAGGTGACCAAGGCCGACACATGCAAGCATGTTGGAGCCTTTAAAAACGAAAACGAAAACGAGAGTAGGTTGATTACATATAAGTCTGGGGGAAATAGTGGCCTGACTGACTATTTTCTGGTCAGGGCTGACAGGAGGTTGGTGAGCAATGTTAAGTTACAGGGAGCAAAGAGTGTGTGCAGCAACTAAAATTACTGATATGTGAAGTGGTGCTTAAGGAGTGGGTGGTAGAAAGAACCTATGCACCCATGGGGAAAACATGGAAGCTGAAAATCAAGCAGTATGGGATGTCTTCTACTGTGAGATGAGCAGATCTGTGCCTGAACAGGGAACTGTTGGCATGCAGAGATTGTCAGACATGAAAGGACTGATCATGCTGGTGAGTCTCTTGAGTAAGAGGAAGAGTTTTGTTATCTGGAAGATATGTTATGGGCTGGATGTGGGGCTAGAGGTCTGCAGCTAGAGTGAGGAGTGGTTGGAAGAAGTTCAGGGATCTGCTGCCTTCATGTTATGGGATCTTTGCAGGCAGCATGTGTTACAAGTGTAATGCCATATATTGGTTAGGTCTGGGCGGCAGAGAAGGATGTTATTGTGCATCCTTGAATGTAAGGCCTGGAGGGGCTAGGTTTATGATAGAAGAGTTGAGAAGAAGGATGGGACTGGAGTGTATTGGTGTGGTGATGAGGGGTACACTGAGATGGTTTGGGTATATGGAGAGGACGGAGGATGACAAATAAGAGCATAAAGTGAGAAGTGTGAATGCTGGGGGTAGGGCTGTAAAAGGCAGACCAAAAAAGATCTGGGGTGTGGTCACACAGTGTGACATCAAGGATAAGGGACTGAACAGGGAGGCGGAGAGAAACTGGGCAGCATGAAGAACAGCCATTACTTGACCAAGGTTGATGCATGTAAGCATGTTAGACACTTAAAAAATGATACAAAATGAAACAAAATGAATAATAATAACAGCAACAACAACAATAACAACAGCAACAATAATAATACAGTATTATTAATACCGCAATCCTCAGTTTATCCAATGCTGCATTACCGAACATACATCATTACTTGACAATACAAAAAATCTGGCTGAATTACAGAAATATCCATTTCATACTGCATTAACTGATACCACGCATGGAAACTGAATTTTTAAAACTGCCTGTCACTCTCTGCAACACTCCCATGCCATCGATGATGCCTGCCAAAACAAAGACCAATGTCAGCTCCATCTCAGCCAGAGAGAGTAAGCTGTCTGGTGCTGGTGTGTGTTAAGTTCGTCACAGAGCTTGTGGCCTTTCTTGCTGTACTACAGCTTTTGTAGGGGCTTATGCTGCTTGCCTCCATACCGTGTGCATGCCTGTAGCTCCTTCTGTGGAAATAACAAAAATCTAACATATATATGCATGCATTTGGCACTAGCCTGTCTCCTTTGTGTTACGTAACTTAGGTACCCAGTCAACTGCTGTTAGTTCTACTCATTTCCATCTGTGCATCTCACTCTCACTCTTAATAGGTAAACTCTTAAATTATCTGTCGTCACAATATCCAGCCCAGCGTAATATCCAGCGCTTTTTGCTCACCTATATTGAAGCAATATCCAGCAAAATCATGCAGTAATCCCCCATTTATCTGGACGTCCATTATCCAAATGATCCATAACCTGGACACTGTTATTTGGCCGTATTAAATCATTATACATACATTTTTCCATTTTATCCAGAGAAAATGTTTGTGTCCAAGTGAAAATTATGGTCACACAAACATTTCTGTCTGCCCAGGAGGGACCAGCCCGGTGGCACAGTGCTGTCTGGCTCAGTAGTTCGCCCAGCATCAACTAGAGATCCCCTCGGTCATTCCTAGTTCTCACGCGTCGACTGTGTAATGAGCAGCACCTCTCATATAATAGTTATGGCAGCGCACATGGTGGTTTTTGTGGTTGTTCCTTACCTGCTTCAGGCCTTGCTATTCCTTGCATGCCTCTTTCTAAGGTGTGTGATGATGGCCAGGGAAAAGGAGGAGGGTATTGATGACTCTGGAGATATATGCAGGAGATCCTGGGTAAGGCTGATGCAGGAGGGTCAATTTTATTCTAGTTTACCAGGATTTTATTCCACTTTACCACTGTTTCGTGTGCCCACTGAATTTTTCTTGTGTGGCCATTTTTTTCATGTCACTAAAGGATATGGTCCTTAAGTGGTGATTGTCTCTCTGTGGTTGATGGGTCTGCTTGACCATGGTAATTGCTTGGCTGTGGCTGATAGGTCTGCTTGAACAGACAGTAGCGTAAAACAACAGGAACAAGTGTTGTACGATGTACTGTAGTGGCCTTTTACATTGGCTTTCAAAGTTAGGCTGGGCTATGTACGAAGGGGAGCCAAGGGAGAAGTCCGTTATCCAGACAGATCCATTTTCCAGACACGCCTTTGGCTCTATTACATCAGATATATGGGAGATTACTGTATCCGGCTCATAAACAGTAGCAATCGGCCCTCTGGCTCAGACAAAGGCAGACCCCGCAACATGCCAGCCAATCACAATGCAATGCAGGAGTAGCTCACCTGGCACACTGACCCTACCATCGCTCTCTCAATTTCTCCTGTGGGTGCCGTACAGTGAGGACTTATCTGTGCATTCTGCTCTTGTGGCCCACGCGGTGGCTAACCCCCAGTGTTGTAACTTAGTCTGTGGCAACCCATACCTCACACACTGTTGTAGTGCTGCAACTAACCTAGTGGCCCCTTAGTACTCTGTGCCCTAGTGCTCTGACTACTGTATAGTGAGGATGTATCTGTGCATATCTATCTTCCATCGATGCCAACACTAGGTGAGTATAGTATGATACTGTATTACTGTACTATACATACTTCATCAATACTGTATTGTACTTTATGCTAAATTTTAATCTTCACTCAAGGGCAATGTTGCAGGAAAGTTTTTAGGATAGAGGGTCGATGTGTATAGTAACACATTACCTGGCACGACGCAGAATGGATAGCCAACTAGGGGTGTTATGCAATATCCGGCGTACTGGTACATCATTCGATTGCAAGGTTCATAATTTTGCAAGGTTCATAATTTGCAATTTTCAATTTTCGCGCGTGATTTTTCGTACATATACACAGGACACCTTCCTCTATTCCTCTACAAGATGCCAAGCAGGGACAATGCCTTACACCGCATAACCCCCCCCCCCTGCGCGCCATTGTCTCGGCAATTCACCTGTTACCAGTGACCTGGCCAATAAAGACATTCAGGGCCAGAGCGATTCCCCAATCGATGACAATGTGGAGGACAAAGTTTACATAGCATTAGAGGAAGAAACAGTCAGAAATGATGATCAGGTAATGTCGCCAAAAAAGATCAGGTATAGTGATGAGTTAGTGAGTGAAACAATGCTTATAATGCCTATATTACTGTTTGAAAACCAATATACTCTCGTACTACATATAAATTCGTACCAAGTAAATAAATAAATACTGTTTATGAGTGGTGTGAAATAGTTACCCTCCCACAGAACTCGTTTTCTTTGGTGCCAGCCTGTTAGAAAACCCAGTAAGGTAAGGAGGTACTGCTACCTGGATCGAGTATTTTAAACCTCAGGTGAGCGATTTCTCTATGAATTTTCGATGTTTCTCACCGAAAGCAGAGGTTTTAGCAAAAAAAAAAAAAAAAAAAAAAAAAAAAAAACTCGAGATTAGGGGGTGTCGGAGGTGCAAAATAGCTTGGGACGTGATGGGTTAAAGACAAGAACTCCTGTATGGGAGTAGGTGCCAACAACAACCACAACATTGCCTTACGCATGATTTGTCTTGGTTGAAGTCTGGCCACGAGAGCATCGAAAAATGCGATTTTGGCATCGAAAAGTGAGATAGGCGGACCACATGAAAATGCTTCGAAATTTGAATCGTCGAAATCTAAACTATCAAAATTCAAGATTTCACTGTATATTACTTTACTGATCCAATTCACATACACCTGCCAGAGAGACTTAATCTCTCGGCTATCACATTAAAAAGTGGATGCCAAATCCATGCAATGTACTTTTCTGAATATACTGTAGTTTATACAACCAATTTCATTTCCTTGCTACACAATCACATAAAAAGATGATTTATGGTAGACTATTAATTCATTCATGTTTAACTACCCATGCACCACTTACCTCTCCTCAACTAAATACGCCGAGTTATCATCATCATCTAAATCCACTTCTGCGTTCTCCAGTTCTTTGATTTTGTCTGATATTTGCTGAAAAAAAGAAAGAAAAAATTAACGTAAAGACAATGCATTTCCCATGATATAAAATGCACTTGTTCCCCCACCCAACCAAGTCTCCTCTGGTATTAGAAGGACGGTCCAATGGCAGGCAGAGGTTTAGCCTGTTGTATCTTACATACTGTGTGCCTGAATATGTGTGTTTTTTTTTTTCCCATTGTTTAGTATCTACAATTAAATCTTTTCCTGTGGAATTCTTCAGATGCAGCACTGTTCTTTTAATCATTCAATAATACAGGTTTCAAAACAACTAAAAATAAAATCACAGTCAGTGACTGCTTGGTTGTATTATTCAGCAAATGGAAAGATCTTGGTCAGCTCATGAGTTGCCTCACTTCGACGGAGTTTGTTGTGGCTGAAGATCAAGGTCACCATGCAGCCTGGCAGCCTTCACCTACATCTTGTCAGTGAAAAAGATCGCAAGAGAATGTTTCTTGACGTTGTCTCTGAAGATGTGGGATATGACTTTTGAAGACTTTGCTCTAAATGATCTTCACTCAATGCTAAATCAAGGATAAACGCCAGATAAATTGATGTAAGCTATAGGGTGACTGCAAGACTGACAGGGTGAAACAAAATGGCAGCTATGTTGCTTTTTTCATAAGAATATAAAAACATCTTTCTGTGTTACCTGAATTTTACTAAGTACAGTAATCACTCAACTTTCCTGGCGCTCTGTATGCAGACATGCTCCACATACAGAGGTTAGGTTTTGGATCTATTATTTCCATATCTGGATTTATTTGCCCATATCGGAAGATAAAAGTCTTCACGCATGGGTAACAGACCGTACCCAAGCTGAGCTAAAATGGCTGGATCTCTACCGAATGGACAAAGTCCCACGGCCACCCAGTTCACTTGGATGCTACCGGCAGCTCTTGGGTAATGGATCGTATCTCACAGGCTAAGCAAAAATGGCTGTCTGGATGCCTACTGAATGGTCAAAGTCCCTCGGCCACCCACATCACTTGGATGTTGACAGCAACGTGCAAGTAATACAGAATAATACATACCACAAACCTCAAGCTGACTGAAAATGCCTATCCGGCTCCTCATTGAATGGTCAAAGTTCCCCGGCTGGCTGGATCAATGGGAATGTACTGGTCTTGTGCAAGTAACACAGAGCCTAACCCACCAGCAAAGCAAAAGCACCCATCCATCTCCTCAATGAACGGTCAAAGTCCCCCAGCAGCACTTGTTTCTCCCCCCCCCTCCCCACCCCTCTTCTGTTCCCTCCCATACTCACCACTGCCAGGCTTATCTCCCTCACCGTCCCTGTACTCTCCCACCCTAGCGTCACTTGCCTGTCCTCCCATCCTCCCTGCATTGCCACCAGTGAGTTTTTTAGTTTTGGGCATTTTACTAGAATACCACCGGTCATACACCATGACAAAGCTCATGAAATTCTGCATCTAGACATATGCTTAGCTCTTGCACAGGGCTTACAAAATTTGCACTAGGATGTTGGGAAGTCACTTGAAGGTGTTTTTTTACTCTTGAACAATTTCAATCTCACGGCATTTCTGCACTTTTACTCATCAGTTTTGTGTGTATTTATCAGCTTATCTTATAGTATAAATGGCAGCAAAGATGATGGCATACAATTTGTACATATATGACTAATTGCTGGGGACATATTTGGCCTTGGGAAGTTTTTCTTTGTGCCACGGAAACAGCCATCACTCTGTTGTTGTCCCCGACACTGTGAACGGAGGGTTAAAAATACAGCAAACCGTCGTCTTCATTGATTTTTTTGTAAACTTTCTGTTGTTTATGCACTGCTTTCCTAGTGTCTAGAATTATACTGGATATTCTCATGTGTGTTTTGATGTTTAAGTACAGCTGAAAGACCGGAGAATACTGGCAAAATTAGGTGGGGTATTGTACATTACAGGCAGGTTATTTGTGGATTTTTGTTGTTTATGCATTGTTTTCTTGGAGTCTAGCATTACACTGCATATTCCCTTGTGTGTTTTGACGTCCAAATACAGCTGAAAGACTGGAGAACACTGCCAAAATTAGGAGGGGTACTGTACATAATGAGGCTGGGTAGTAGAGGATATGGCTCTGTATCCAGATTATGCCAGCCAGTATCCAGACATGTCTTTGGATCTATTAAGTCATATAATAGAGGGTTTACTGTATAAACCTTGGTTACATTATACTGTGTTATGCACTATACAGTTTATAGTCAAAACTGGGTGAAGCAATTAGGCTAAAAGATAAATAACAGGGGATACTGATGAAAGTTGGATGGAACAAGACTAAAGTACATGTAACCATAATATCCAGGCAGCTTTGAGACCAAGGCAGTTGCTGTAAAAAGTTGTAGCTACAATGATCTCTTGGTTATCACACCTAATTTGTAGTGTGCCTAGTGCGTGATGAAGAAACTGTGCAATAACGAACACACAGAACCTACAGGATTTACCATAAGTACCGTAGTACTGGGCAACCCACTTGTAAACCCAAATTTTCCCAATTACAACAACTTAGTCCTACTAAATACACACATACAATCATAATAACAGTATATATATATATATATATATATATATATATATATATGATGTAGTATCAGAAACATACATAGGCATGGCTAGGTTAATAGAAAATGATGAAAAAGGCAAAATAAGGAAGAAAAACATACCATAAAGAAGCAGGAGGCGGGCTTGAAGTAACGGGTTCTCAGGCTATGGGGTGGACAGTCAGTGGTCTCCACCACCTGGGATTACCTCCCACCTCTGAATCCCTCAAAGCCATCAGAAACCACAGAGTTTGTGCCATTATTGTTGGGAGAAACCAGCTGAGGTGTGCAATAACAATGTTTTTTAGGGGGGGGGGGAATCGATAACAGCAGGAGTGCAGATATTCGCCTAGCAGTGTCTGGGGTATGGTTGTGAGAAGCCAACTCAAAAAGACCTAAGATGAGGTCATACAGTGTGACCTTAGAGATATGGGACTGAACAGAGAGGCTGCCTGAGAATGAAGTGTAGTTAGCCACCAATAGGTGACCAAGGCTGACACCTGTACGCATGCTGGAGTCTTTTTAAAAATATGAACAAATGAATGAACAAAGCAGGAAAGGCTGAGTCTTAATGCTTAGCATTTGCCTTTAAATTTTTAGTATGATCTGCTCTGCCTTTTCTTACCTTCATTTTCTGGTCCACTTTCCTGAGCCTGGCATTTCTTCTTCTCTCCTCCTCAGTTTCTTCTGGCAGTGGTGAGCCATTCTCACCCTCAGTTAATGCATCACCGTTGGAACGTATTTTCTGAAAACACAATGAATAACAAACAGATCCTTTTTTTTTAAACAATAATTTAAAAAAAAAATCACAATAAATACTGGTAAGAAAGTCTCTATTACAAATAACAAGTAAGGCTGGTACTCTAGTGATCTTTTATTATTTTATGTGAAATTAATATATCGGATACATTTACGTGAAGCTACAGAATGTGGAGAAGGTTTTTTAGCGTATCACATGCAGCCAGCATTCCGGGATCTGGAATGATGACTGAATGGAAGCATGGCCCATTGGACTGTGAAAATTTGCGCTATCTGGACGCTGCTACCCCTCACCTAGCCCTAGGGTGGGAAAGGAGGTCTGGATGATGATGATGATGAATCTAACAACATTTCAGTGCTTCCTGACACTGGCTGTTGTTGTTGCAGCCCTTTTTCATCTAGTCATCCTGCTGGAAAAAAGGCACCAGAACCAGACTTTACATGGCCTTTTGTGAAAATGAAATTTATGGTTTGTGCTGGGTAAAATCATTAGCCATAAAATGAGTAAGATTAAGTTTGCAGTCTAAGGTCAGGTGCTGCAACAATGACAGAATATGACATGAGTTCTGTATCAGGAATTATCGGTGCATGTACTGTATTGGTTCAGGAAAGTGTAAAGGCCTCAGAAAAATTTTATAAATATATTTAAACTGAACTTCTTATGGGAAAAATTAGTTTGGGTCCAGGGTCTCCGAACCTAACTACCTAAAATCATGATTTTTTGCCCACACCCCCTGTAAACTTTATGAACTATAATTGTAGTTAAGTAACTGTAGTTCTGCATTGTATTGCCATACTGTCAGCAAGTGTATATCGCTTCATCAGCAAGTGTATATTTGGTATACAGTATTTGTGTCCTTTCCTGTATTGCCATTTCTCCTTTGGATGCGTCCATGTTTTGACGGGGAATTATCTGATGGCAAATTGACTTGACGGTGAACTGTCTCGGAACCATACCTTTGTATGCTTCACATATGATTAAATGCTGCTGATTTTCATTCTCTTCTTGACACATGGCACATATTAGGTTAGGCTCATACTTTTTCTTATAATTTTCCTTCACGTCTAGCATTTTGGTTTGCATCAAAAATATTATCTTTGTTTGTTTTGGTTAGAGTTTGGCCCTGAGAGCATCGAAAAATGCAATTTTGCACAGTAAAGTGAGGTAGGTGGACCACTCCAAAACGCACTGAAATTCGAGTCGTCAAATTCTAAACTGTCGAAATTCAAAATTCCACTGTATACATATATGTACAGTATATATTCAGAGGGAGCCAACCGTTTTCAGTTTTGCCTTTTCCTGCTAGGAGGAGTCAGCAGCACCCTTTGTGCGTCAGTGTGGCCCTGGTCATGTCTGCAAGCGGATGTGCTGTTGAGCTACGCTTACTATTGTAACATGGTGTGTAGGTGGTTTGGCGGTTTTGCAAAGGCGGACTATGGCGCAGCAATGTCTAGTCGATGTTGATCGTTTATTTCGATAGGGATTGTTCACAAGGAATTCGTCCCACCCGGTCAATCTGTCAGCAGAGAGTTTAACTGTGAAGTTTTGCAGCGTCTGAAGGAGAATATTCGCTGCAAATGCCCAGAACAATGGAAGAAAAAGGACTGGGTGCTGCATCATGACAACGCCCCTGGTCACACATCAGTTGTTGTCGAGCAGTTCCTGGCTTCCAATAACACAGCAGTCATTCCCCACCCACCCTATTCGCCTGACCTTGCCCCCTGCGACTTTTCCTGTTTTCCAAGCTGAAATTACGACTCAAAGGGCATCGATTTGACTTGTTTGAGAAGATCCAGACAGAATCGCAGGAGGTGTTCAAGATCATCATGACTAAAGCCTTCCAGAGATGCATGGACTCGTGGAAAAAAACGCTGGGACCACTGTATACATGCCCAAGGGGACTACTTCGAAGGCGACAGTGAGAACTAGAAGGTAACGTAACTCATTTTCTTACAATAATCAAATTACTAGAACTTTTGGGTAGCACCTCATATATATATATATATATATATATATATATATATATATATATGTGTGTGTGTGTATCTATATATATATATATATATATATTGTGTATATATATATCTATATATATATATATATATATATATCTATATCTATCTCTCTCTCTCTATATATATATATATACACTCAACCCTTGGCCATCACGGGTTCAGCTATAGTGTATCTCGCTATCACGCCTATATAAAAAACTACCCAAATACCTTTATCACGCACTAAATGCCTGCTATCACGCACCACAAATGTTCGAAAATTTAAAAAAGGCCAGGCTCCAGTGCTCCACCCGGCCAACAAAAGCTTCACTCTGTGATTGGTCGTGTGACATCAGCGCCAGCCGAGCACTGATTGGCCACCTGACCGAGTCTCCTGCCTGCCAAACCATTCAAGTGCGCACCCTCAGACCGTGAACAGTGATAGCGAGAACAATAACCTTTTTTATGATATGACCATGGCCAACGTACCCCCTCCCCGTCCCCCTACCATCACCCAACATAATGCTGCGGCACCTGGCAGGGAAATAAAGAAGAGGAAGAACCTATGTTACGCAGATAAACTGGAAATGTGAAACTTATAGAGAATGGTGAGACCAAGCGAAGTGTGGGGAAGAAACATAACATCAATGAATCAACTGTGAGGGGTATTTATAAGAATCGTGATCACATCATAAAACATGCTCATTTTTAGACTATTATATATTAATATGTGGTACACAAAAGGTATCTTAGGGGTAAATATTGAGGTCATGGACCAATTAGAATTATTACCATAAGTTCTTCAATTCAGCTATCACGGTTTCGGCTATAGCGCAGCCATAGCGGGACCAATTGGGAGTGATAGCCGAGGGTTGAGTGTATATATATATATATATATATATATATACACAATAAACCCTCAATAAAATGAACCAACTGGGGGCCACTCATTACAGGATTAAGACGTCTGGAAATAGATACTCATTTGGATACCAAACCTAATGTTTGCAGAGGTATTACATTATCACTGTACAAGAGATAGAATTCAATAGTCAATACATAAGTTATATACTGTATTATAAAGTTTAGCTAACAACCTGAAAGCAATATATATCATCATCATCATCATCATCATCATCATCCGGACCTCCTTTCCCACCCTAGGGCAGGATCTCAAATTACTGGATCAAAACTACACAATTTAAAAATAACCTCTTCAGTGAATAACTTATCACCAGCAAACAGTAACAAACATTTTACAGTCTTCAACTACCAATCACTCAAAAACAGTATGGTGAAATAACATAAACTTTTAATGGACTAAGAGTACTCTCTGTAATGTACAGTAATGTACTTCACATAGAGAAAAATAATAAATATAATAATAATAATGATAATAATAATCTGTCTGTCTATTGCCAGGTGCCTTAATCCCGTAAGGGGTGGCCACAAACAAATCGCCTTCATCTCGCCGTCCCCCACCATTTCACTGCCCTGCTCCCAGCTCACATGCCCCTCACTCATATACTTCTCCACTCCATCCCTCCATCTCACCCTTGGCCTCCCCTTCCCTCTCCCCTCCTCCACCTCACGTACATACATTCTCCTCATCAGTCTCTCATTCTCCATCCTCTGCACATGGCCAAACCACCTCAGTGTGTTTTTCCTAACACTTCCTATCACATCCACATTCACACCACAATGCTTCTTCACTTCCTCATTTGTCAGTCTGTCTATCCATGTGACTCCACATGCTCTTCTCAAATAACTCATTTCCACTGCTCTCACTCTTGACTTGTGTCCCTCCAACAAGGTCCAAGTTTCACTTCCATACATTAGAGCTGGTATCACAATACAGTACATAACTTTTTCACTTCCATGCTCACTTCCTTGTTTCTTATCACTGCTTTCAAGAACCAGCAATCTTTCTTCTTTGTTGTACCCTTTTAAGCACTTCACCCTCTAAACTTCCATTCTTACTCATCACACTATTCAAGTACTTAATAAAGGAAACTATCTGAGTGAGAAATAAATACTGTACTGTACACAAAAATACAAATAATTTTCTTGCATGTTATAGCACTTACCTCCAAGTTCTCCTCCTCCTGGACCTACACTCCCAAGGTATTGCATGCAGTAAGAATGCAACATTTTTAGATATATGGTACTATGCAGGACATGAGTGTATATGGGAGGGGAGGGGGAAGTCATGCCACTCTTACAAAATACAGTACTGTGCTACATCCTGAATACTGTTCCCATGCCAACAGTATAACATGATTATGATAACATTCAGTAGGCCGAATGAGACATGAAAACCTGAAACAAACAGAGTTTTCATTTTTAACGTTTTCCAAGATAATGGATATACTAAGGATGCTATTCTGGCTGCCAAAACACAATTACATCTGGAAGAGAGATGCCTATGGAATGTAATGATATTAAAGTACAGTAAATGCAGTATCATTATGAACTCTACCATCCGAACTCTAATCCTAATCAAAGTTGAAGTGTGGTGAGATCCAGACACAAAGTATGAGCACAGGAGAACAATCAAATGCCATGTCCAATGAAATGGGTCAGAAAATCATTTATACATCATCTGGGCCTCTGAATTTCTGCATCAACATTATCAGGAAAATCAAATGAATATTTTTCTTTATGCACTAGTCTTACTACAATTATGTAATATGAGTCAATCTCTTGGGGGGGGGGGATGCTGATCCTTGTCCTACATATTGATGATCCATTTCCATCTCTTGTGAATTCTTTTGTTTCCTCAACTTCCATACTTTACTTTCTTGTAGTCATTTACCTACCATGGCTCCTATTTTGTTATGTCTTTTATGCTCATGTATGCATTTATGCATCACATCAATCATGTACTGAGGGGCAAAAAAATTACTTTAAAACATATACTAGATGACAAAACTGAAGGCAACTTTGGGACTTCTTTGACACAGTCTACAAAATGGTTTCTTATAAAATCTGTCAGGCAGCTCTGGATGGGTGACATATTATCCATATAAAACAACACACTGCATCACTGATTAAAACCCTCTCAAGCTCCTACGTGCCACCATGGTTTAACCCGCCCTCTACCACAGCCATTAATAAACGGCCATGCCCTTTGCCGCAGGAGTGCCAGACCCATTCATAAACGGCCTAAGATTTAAAAAATCGCCAAAAATCGAAATATCGAGAGAGGCTGGAAATATTTACCAGGTATTATGTTTTGAATGTGGCGCACCATGGGAAACCACTATGAGTCACCCAGAGTGAGCACCATGCATGCGCACTGCCCCTGCATCAGGTTAACTTTTACCACGTATAAAAATAATCAGCAAAATCGAAAAATTGAGAGGCTGGAAATATTTACCAGGCATTAAGTCTTGAATGTGGCGTATCATGGAAGACCGCTATGAGTCACCAAGAGTGCATACCACACACGCACACTGCCCCTGCATCAGGTCAACTTTGACCCCGAACTATAAAATAATTCAGCAACAATCGTAATACTGATAGAGGCTGGAAATATTTACCAGGCATTCAGCTCTGATTGTGGCACGTCACAGGAGACCACTACAAGGCGGGTCATAAGAGTCATCTTGTGCACGTCCCACACTGCCGCCCTTAGGTCACTTCAGTTCACCTTTGACCGCGGGTGACAGAGCACCATGGCACATCGCGGCTATTCTGAGAACAAAACGACGACATTCTCTTCGGTCTTCCCCATGACGGGGGCTCCAACTCCAATACTGATGACGATGTGGCCAACAAAGACTACGTCCAGCCCCATGACATGTTGTCAAGTAGTGATGAAGAGGTACCACTGCCTAGGAAAGTGAGGTACACTACCTTTGTGTCAGCCAGTGTGGTACCGCGCCACCCACCCAAACCACCAACACTCACCCACGATGCCAGTGATCCAGAGGACGAAGGTGATTTAGCTTCACCTTCGAGATGGCCATTGTGGATGGAGTCACCACATTCTAAGAAAAACAGGGGCCGCATGAGTGAGAAAGGGCAGCCAATGAAGAAGGAAAAACTTGGGAGAGTAGCTGTGGCTTTATTCATGGAGCCCGCCGCGGGGTAAGGGGTCACACGTGGTTCACCACCATGTGGCACAACTCGCCCCCTTTCACCACTGCCGCACACTTCACGCCATGCCGCCCCACATCCCCACACCTCACGGCAGGCCTCCCCACCTCCCCAGGATGCCTCCCCACAGCCTCAAACAGTGGAGAAAGGCAAGGGGAAGGGCAGAGGCAAAGGGAAAGGCAAGGCGGTTGCCGCACAAGGGAGTGTTTGTTGATGTGGGGTGTCTTTCCCAACAGCCTCACCGCCCTACTGATGATGACAGAGGATCTAACAGCAATGAGGGAGGCGACGAGGGAGAGGAGGAAGTAATGTGGCAGTGGGAAGATGGGAGCTCCTTTGTTCCCCATATTTATCCCTTCACGGGTGCAGACAGGTCGGGCTGTACCGTGGAGGAGCTGACCCAGTCCTCCTCCCACCGTGACTTCTTCAGGCACTTCTTCGATATAACCCTGGTTATCAACATCGTCCTCCAGACCAACCTCTATACCAGTTTTCTGCATCGTGGCTTGGTATGGATACCCCACAGCCAACTCTTTGACACTGACTTAACTCCAGACGAGTTTTACACTTTCCTGGGTTTAGTGTTGCTGATGAAGGCCAAGCTGGAAGCCTATTGGGCCACAGACCCGTTGCTATTGACACCCTTCTTTCGGGAGAGTGATGTCCAGAAATAGGTTTCAAAACTTCTTTGCCTGCCTGCATTTCTTCGATGTCCTCAATCCAGCCACCAGGAACAGCACTGACAGGGTGAAGAGAATCCGCATGGTGTTTGACAACCTAAAGGAGAAATTCCGCAACTCCTTCTACCCCTACCGAGACCTCGTTATCAATGAGAGTCTCGTGTTGTGGAGGGGGAATATCTCATTCAAACAGTACATCCCCAGCAAGTGCCACCGGTTCAGCTTCAAGTTGTTCATCATGTGTGACTGCAAGACTGGTTATGTATAGGACACTGTTTTATACACTGGTGACCAGACCGACCTGGTCGAGGACAGGACCATTGGTCTTTGAGGGGAGGTCATCAAGACCACAGTGGACCGGTACTTACACTGGGGGTACTTACTGCATCTGGGCAATTGGTACACGAGCCCTATCCTCACCCGGTATCTGTACCGTCACGAAACTGGCATCCATGGCACGGTCAAGGCCAACAGGAAGTTCATGGTCAGGGCTGTCGCAGAGCTGGGGAGGAAGCTGGAGAGGAAGGAGGTTGTTTTTAACCAGGCAAACAACATCCTCGCCATCGCATGCTACCATAACAGGGAAGTAAACCTCCTTTTGACAGTACACTGCCCACTCGTCCACAGGACCAAGTCTATCGACCATTGGCACGAGAGGAAAGTCCATGTCTGGAAGCCAGAGGCAGTCTTGGACTACAACATCAACATGCGGCAGGTGGACCAGTCCGATGCCATGATCTCCAGCATTAAGTGTGAGAGAGCGACAATGAAGTGGTACAAGAAGCTGTTCTTCCACCTTCTCAACACCACCATCCTCAATGCACACTTCCTACAAGGCCATGTCACAGGAATTGAAGAAAGCTTCCAATAATTCATCATCGAGCGGTGCTAGGAGTTGTTCACCTACTACGCCCAAGACTGCAGCAGTAGGGTCGCCTGAGCCCCTAGGGACCAACCACTCCACCTGATGCAGCGCCATTTCCCCAAGATCATGCCAGGTGCGAAGAAACTGCAGCAGAAGTATTATGTGTGCCAGGACAGCATAACCAGGCCCCATACACAGAGAAAGGACTCTCAGTACATGTGCCAGAAGTGTAACATGGGATTATACCTAATCCCATGTTTCGAAGAGTACCACGCACTCCTTAACTTTTAGACAACAATGTGTGTGCAAAAGAGACACTATGAGTATATATAAAGTGCAAAAAAGGATGCCTAATTTCATATAAGTGCATAATCTGGAGACTGTGTTAGTATATGTCAGTGATGTAGCAAAAAACTATGCCTAAATAATGTGGTTTGTGTGATATAAACACCTTATAAGTTACCATATGTGTGCGATAGATGCCATACACATGTGGTTAGTGTGAAAATAGACACAAATGTGTGTATATAGTCCTAATTCAAAGACAGTGTTAGTATATAAGTATGTGACGTAGCAACAAAAGACTCTTGCCCGAAAGACACCTCATACATTACAATATATGTGAGAAAGAGACACCATACATATGTGGTTAGTGTGAAAACAGACGCCAGTCTGTGTACACAGTCTTAATTCAAAAGCAGTTTAGTATATAAGTGGTGTAGCGACAAAAGACTCGTGTGAAACAGATGCCCCATAAATTAAGATATGTGTGCAAAAGGGATGCCAAACATATGTGGCTAGTGTGAAAATGGATGCCAGTGTGTGTACATAGTCATAATTCAATGAGTGTTAGCAGATAAGTGTGCTTCAATGCGATAACAGATGCAAACAATGTGTGCCATTCGCTAGAAAAATGCCTCTCACTCGCATGTCTGTGTGTCACTCGTGGTCCTCGCACATCTCTATGACTAAGAACAGTGGCCACATCCTCCTAGGACACACTGGGAGCATCACCAGGGCATATACTTCAGTATACCATGGCCAAACACCAAAGAGAAGTGCCTGGCCCCCTATAGAGAAAAGGTCTACGGGGTGTACTCCCGTACTTCACCAGATAGGCACAGTCATGAAGGAAGCCCAAAATTGACCATCTTGGCTTCTATGAATACCAATTTGGGTGTTTCTAAAAGTTCTGCATCAAAACTAACCTATCTAGGGGGAAAAAAAAAAAAAAAAAAGAAAATCGATCGGCACTGGGGGTGTCAGAGGTGTTAAAGCTGCCAGCAGAGGGTGGGGGGGGGTTCATATCATCATCTGGCATTTGCTGGAATAGATGACTTAAATCATTCTGACCATGAAAGGGTTAACACTTTTTGTTCCCTTTACTAAAATGGAACTCTGATTTTACCTGGAATGTTTCTGATGACTAAATGCAACACAACACCTGAAAGGGTTTTAAAAGTATTCCTCAGCTAATGACTAATTATATATACAGGTAGGTTGTGAATATAATGTAGGTTAAATAAATAAAAACAGCTTCAGCACTACAATGAGAATAAGGTTACCTTTTCCCCATATGGAAGATCTCTATAGCGCTTCAGACAATCTAGGATGTCTTTTATAACAACATAGATGTTGTCAACAGACAGCTTGTGAGTTGATGTCTCCATCATGCCAATAAATTTCCTGAAAATCAAGGAAAAAGCAATTACTCTTCTTGCTCACTTCTACATACTGTATTAAATGCATCAGAATAATTTTTAAAATCTAAAGGACTTGGAAAGGCAGGGTACTGTATTCATGAAAAAAAAAAACAAATGAGTAGAGCTAAATTATGTCAATCAAGAGTAACACGCAATAACTATCCCAGGCTATTTAAATATAGCCCATAAAATCTAAATTGCAGTAGTCCCTCTTTATCCGGATGCTCAGTATTCAGACATGTTCATTATACAGATGCTGGACCTTGGTTCTATTAAACCATTATCCGAAATGACTTGCTATTATCTGGACATAAAAGTCCCTCAAAACTTCGGCTGGCCAGCCTTTCAGACTCCTGGTCATCCTCCTTTTGGGACTCTGGCAAAAGCTTTGCCATTGCACTTGACATCTCAAAGGCTTTCGATCAAGTCTGGCATAAATCTTTAATTTCCAAACTGCCCTCTTACAGTTTCTATCCTTCTATCTGTGCCTTCATCGCTAGCTTCCTTTCTGGTCGTTCCATAGCTGCTGTTGTAGACGGCCATCGTTCTTCTCCTAGATCTATCAACAGTGGTGTTCCTCAGGGCTCTGTCCTATCACCAACTCTTCCTTTTATTCATCAATGACCTTCTATGCTGTACATCTAACCCCATCCACTCATACGCTGATGACTCCACCCTTCACCTTTCAATTCGGTTCCCACAACGTCCATCTCAGCAGTTACTTCAACAAACAAGGGATGAGGCTATGGCACACCTAATGTCTGACTTGGCTCGTATCTCTGACTGGGGTAAAAATAATCTTGTTGTTTTTAATGCATCTAAGACTCAGTTCTTACACCTATCAACCTGTCAAAATCTTCCACAGGTATACCCACTAATGTTTAATAATATTCAGCTTAATCCTGCATCACCCTTGAACATGCTTGAGGTTTCATTTACTCGGGACTTATCTTGGAAAGATCATATTACATCTCTTGTAAAATCTGCTTCCAAGAGATTGGGTATGCTAAGCCGACTCCGTTCTTTCTTTACCCCTGCACAATTGTTGACTCTATACAGGGGTTTTATCCACCCCTGTGTGGAGTACAACTCTCATGTGTGGGGAGGCTCCCCACATACAGCTCTTCTCAATAGGATAGAGTCAAAGGCTTTTCGTCTCATTAACTCTCCTCCTCTTACTGACTCCCTTCAACCTCTATCTCTTCGCCGCACTGTTGCATCTTTATCGCTTTTCTATCGCTACTTTAATGGTCACTGCTCCTCTGAACTGTCTGCATGCATTCCTCCACCTCTACGACAGGCACGTAGCACCCATCTAGCAGGAAACTCTCATCCCTTTTCCGTCCAACTCTCTAATGCAAGAGTTAACCGTTACTCCCAGTCCTTCATTTATGCAACAGGTCAACTCTGGAACTGTCTCCCTCTGTCTGTGTTTCCTGCTGCCTATGATCTCCAGTCTTTGAAACGCAGTGTGTCCAGGCATCTCGAAATTAATGGATCTTGAATTTGGCTCTCTCTTGTTTTTGTTTTTCTCTTGGAGGGAACTGTTATTGCAGGCTCATAGCCTTTGGTTCCTTCCTCGCATAAAAAAAAAAAAATAAAAATAAAAAATAAATAAATAAATAAAGCAAGAAATATGTGAAAAGGAACCAGAGAATAAGGAATTTGAAGTCGTTATGGAATATATTTGGCAGTGTACAGGATTCTTACAGCACATCTGTGGCCACCTCCTCTAAGGCTCTGGTAGTGGTAAAATTGCTCTTGGAGCACGTACAGTAATCCAGTGTTGTGCTACACTTCATTCTTTGCACTGTGAGTTATAATTGCATAACACTGCACATTCTGTTCTTCACTGCGCCACGCCAGTGTAAACCGCAAGTTTCAACCGCCATTTTGCACTCCACATTTAATCCTTTGCACTCTAAATTCTAATTTCTTAACACTGCACAACACTGTAAATTCCCATGTGGTCTAGTGGTGAGGTATTGCAGTTTATTCACTGTTTATTCACAAAAACGAGCATGTGCGGCATCCACTGCGATGAACATCCACCCTCTACGGTGGTTAGGCAGTAACTGGGGAGTGGAAGAGGAAGGAAGGGGTGAAAGGGTGCTGTTCCGCGCCGTGTGGCGCCATGCAGCAATTTCAAATTACGAGTGGGAAAAAAATTAGGATTTGGGGGGGATTTACTTCTTTTTTTGGTCATTTTTCGGTTCCAAAAGTCCAGGCCCACAATGTCTGGTAAGTGGGGAGTCCGGAAAGTGGGAGTCCGGATAGTACAGGGATTACTGTATATACACACACACACACACACACACACACACACACACACACTCACATATATATATATATACATGTATGTCAAGTGGGGTTGGTGGAGGATTAGTGCCCCTCCCTGTAAAACAATTAACTCTAAGCCCTTGGCCACCCCGTTTGGGATACATGGCATCTGGCAATGAATAAATATAAATATAGATATATATATATATATATATATATATATATATATATATATATATATAAATATATAAATATAGATATATATATATATATATATATATATATATATATATATATATCCATCTATCTATCTATATAGATAGACAGATAGATAGATAGATATATACTGCAGACAGATATAAATATCTATATCTATCTATCTACCTATCTCTATATATATACACATACATTATACAGTACCCTCGCATCCAACACGCGTTAGTCCAGCATGATTCGGGTCCAGCACGGAGAGCAATTAATTAGTATTATTTAATACGATTTAATTACTGCAACACGAGTGTGTTAGCATAACATGCACAGAGCTCCAAGAAGTGGGCGAAATCCGCAGAGTTCATTCTAGCACGATCACCCCAGGTCCAACACGGTCACACTGGACATTCCCATGATGATGACAGCCAATGAAAAACTTCTGATCAAGTAGCCTTCCCCACCCGCTATCGTGACGTGATCGTGATGCTGCCCAATTAAAATCGCTTCTGGTGTCACGTGATGTTTTGTTTACATTTCTCCTGCCACAGCGCCACTCAGTCGCATAATTGCATTGGAAGGTGCTTTTTTCTTGCTGCATTTTCTGCCCTTGTTACTGCATTTTACCCTGCTCATGATGCCTAGGAAGCCTTCTGAGAACCCCAAGAAGTGTCGGCAGCTCCCTCAGGCCACCAAGCTAGAAAGCATCGAGAGGAAGAAGAAAGGGGAGAGGAAAGTTGACATTGCCAAGGCCTACGACATGAATGAAGCCAACGTGATCATAATAAAAAACTTAAGAAAAGATCCTGGCAGCCGAAGGCTATCACACGGCACTTCATACCAGGTTTGCCGAGGATACGAAGGTAAACTGGAACAGTAACATGGTAAAATTGCCAACGATACCATGGGCATTTGGAATTCATCTGGATGGATTCCTGCCGAGCATATGACCGGGAAAACAGTGTGACCAAAACCCAGGCGACTCGACAGAGAATGTATCGTACTACAACATTGAACATTTAGCCTGACACTGAATACAAATTAATATTTTAGAATAAATATAAATCATTTTGAAACCCTTCTCATCGGCGTGCGTACCAGTTTATAAACAAAGTTGCTTCTCCTTATTCTCTACCGAGTCAGCGACAGCGATCACTTTCCAAAGTCACGAGACGGGGCTCTGGCAACAGTGTGAGAAGCATGCACTTTGCCGAGGATTACAGTGCTAGGACAGGCAGAAGCAGGACCTTCCATGGCTGTGGACGAAGATAGTGATTCTGAGTGTGATTTCGAAGGATTTATGAGGGAGGTTTGATTTAGAAGGATTTATGAGGGAGGTTGAGGAGGAGCAACAGCCATTACCCGCTAGTGACGCCAGCAGCCATCTTCCGGGGACCCAGTAGGACTAACTACAGCCTTGGATACCACCTTCCATTCCCAGCAAGCCCACCAACACTATCCTAAAAGGTTAGTTATCATTCATAGCACTGTACCATTTATTATAATTACAATAGTACCAATATATGTATAGGTATATGGTAGGTATTTAGGGTGACTTTTCCGAGGGTTGCTGACATAATTCATTTTTCCCCATAAGCTCTATTGTTAGTCCAACACGTTTTTGGTCCAACACGTGACCCATGCATGACAATATTACCGTGCTGGACGCGAGGGTACTGTATATAAAACCTGACCCAGTAAGAAAACCTTAAGATTCGCACACATACTGTACTATGCACTAAGCCATGTCAATTTCATACTAAATGATTCTGAACATTTTACAGTGTGTTTTAAGCAATCTTAAAAACAATGTTTGGAATAAAGAAAAAGATAAAAGGAACACAGAAATATTTAAAATGTTACCAAACAATGATGAGTGTTGAAAACCTCAGGATTAGTACACATATAGTACATTCAGACAACAATTTTCACCACTTTTGAACTTATGGGTATACATAACATTTTGTGTTCCATAAGCTGTGAAGTGATGATCAACTACTGAGAAAAACTGTATATGAAACCACTGAATTACACACCAGAAATACTGATTCTGGAAGCCTCTTCTCAAGTACAGTAATTTTTCTGATTCTTCCAAATGGCTGTGACATGCATTAGCAGAACTGGCATACAAAGTTTGAACATACGCTTAATTTGAGATTTTATAGACACATTAGTATCAAACATATCTAGCTAGAGTCCAATACAGCACATCTCCATTTTCCACTGGGGTTATATTATAGACAGTGGACCAGATATTGATTTTTTGGATAACAGGATGATGATGATTATAACACGGGTTCAATGGGGTTATGGTATGTTTGATGTCAAGCGGGGGAAGGAACTACCCCCTACATTAGCGTAATAAGACATGGAGTAGAAGTAAGGCAGTTAATAAAGTCCCAGGTATAACCTAAGTGGTGACAAGGCTCAGATGAACTGTCATCATGGGTCCTCACCCCCCACACCCTCTTGGCAGAGATTTCATTGTAGGTTCCCTCCTCCCACATAATTCACAGCAGTAAGTTTTGGGCAATACCAAAATCGTCCCACCAAGTGCTAAATGCAGCAAAAACATCACAATATTCACTGAATGTGGTAGGGGATGAAGATTTTGATTGGGTCTTAGTAATACCAAACACCATTTTTATTTTTAATGTATCTAACTCTGGGTATAACCTTAACAGTTCATTTCTGAAAGTCTGGTAGTACTATATGTGCCGCACTCCTTCATGTCACCATTTTGGAACTGATACCTACTGCCCACGTTAAATACATGATAGGGCTGCCTCATTCAAGACTGGCGTAATGGTATTACTGGCACGAGTGCTCTTATGGCATGTTAGTAAGTCACGTGAGAGAATAGTTATGTTATAATGAAATATGAACAATCAAACTGTTCCATGCATCAGCCTAGGACGGAACTCACACCCTTTTGGAGAGCTGTCACCTTTTCTAAACACTCAGCCATACTCCCCTTTCTGTTTGCATTTTTTTACAAAACCTGTTTACTACACACCAACAACACACTTTCAGATAAGCATTTACAGATGCCAGTGACAGTTAAAGGGAAAATGGTAAATGCAGAATTAATCAGACAAATAATAAAAACTCAAGAGAACAGTGGTGGTGACCATCATCCTCTCACTTGAGGTAGTGCTACCTACTTCTTCCTTCACCTTCATTATTCTTTTTCTATGTCTACCCTCTTCTCTTTCTATTTCTCCCTCCTTTCCTGTCACAATTTATTACTCACTTCTCCTTTTCAGGTGGCTTTACACTGAGTGACAAGCTGACTGAATTCCTGTAATCCTGGAAACCATTTACAACGCTGGATGGCAATCATATAACCAACTCATATATGTTTCTTACGTGTCAACAAGTGGGTTGGTGCAAGTTTAGTGCCCCTTCCCATGCCATACAACAACTAACTCTATGATAAATGGCCATCCTTTACAGGATTATGGCATCTGGCTATAGACAAACAAATAGAAGAGAACAGTACCTTGAATGTGTATACGTGGAGTGTGCCAAGTAGTAATACTTCCATAACTTATCTCGTATTTTGTAATCGTCTTTGCTGCTTTTGATATCTTCCCATCTGCTGATGAACTGAAATAAAAAATAACAGATTATATACATTATACCCACAGAAGACTATATCAGGAGCCCTGTTAATGTCTTGCTGAAGACCTGGCATTTGACAGATTACAGGCAAGATGATGTTCAATATAAACATCCATCCATCCATCATCCAATCCTATGGAAAGGTGAAGGGTGGAGTCATCAGCGTATGAGTGGATGGGGTTAGATGTACAGCTTAGAAGGTCATTGATGAATAAAAGGAAGAGAGTTGGTGATAGGACAGAGCCCTGAGGAACACCACTGTTGATAGATCTAGGAGAAGAACGATGGCCGTCTCCAACAGCGGCTATAGAACGACCAGAAAGAAAGCTATAAATGAAGGAACAGATAGAAGGATAGAAACCGTAAGAGGGCAGTTTAGAAATTAAAGATTTATGCCAGACTCGATCGAAAGCCTTTGAGATGTCAAGTGCAATGGCAAAGCTTACGCCAAAGTCCCGAAAGAAGGTTGAGCAGGAGTCTGAAAGGTAGGTGAGAAGATCACCACTGGAACGTCCCTGACAGAACCCATACTGATGACCAGAAAGAAGGTTGTGATAGGAAAGACGCTTTAAAACTTTTCTATTTAGAAATGACTCGAAAACTTTTGAGACACAGGATGTTAAAGCAATTGGACGATAGTCAAAGGGTTAAGAATGGTCACCCTTCTTTGGGACTGGCTGAATGAGAGCAAACTTCCAGCAAGAAGGAAAAGTTCAAGTTGACAGACAAAGGCGAAAGAGTTTACCTAGGCAGGGTGTAAGCACTGAAGCACAGTTCTTGAGGACAACAGGAGGGACTCCATCAGGCCCATATGCCTTGTTAGTATTGAGGCCAGTGATGGCAGAAAATATATCAACTGAAGAAATTTTAATGTCAGCCATGAGGAAGTTTGAAGGGGGAAGTGATGGAGGAACAGCACTGGAATCGTCTAAGGTGGAATCGGAGGAGAATGTCTGAGCAAAGAGATCTGCTTTATCAGTAGAAGGAATAATTACAGAGCCATCAGAACAGAAAAGAGGAGGGAAGGATGATGAGGTATAGTTGTTAGAAAAGTTTTTGGCAAGGTGCCAGAAGGAGCGGGAAGAGTTCGAGTTGGAGAGTTGAGAGCATTTAGTAAGGATGAAATTATTTTTAGCAGGGCGAAGAACAGACTTAGCACGATTCCGGGCAGAAATATAAACAAGATGTGATTCAGGGGTGGGTTGGCTCTGGTACTTTTTATAGGCCCTCTCCTTGCTGCAGACAGCATTAGAACAAGTGTGATTAAACCAAGGCTTTCTTGCATTAGTCAAAATTTCTCTTCTTAGTGTAACAGGCAAAGTATATGGTAGGATACTTATTGACAAAGTTAGGGAAATGACAGAGTAATTAGTTGGAGAAGAACAGGGAGGTTTTAAGAAGGGAAGAGGTTGCACAGATCATATATTCATCCTTAGGTCTTTAGTGGGAAAGTTTCTAGAGAAAGGAATGAAGTTGTATGTGGCCCTCATGGATTGAAGAAAGCATATGACAAGAGTGGATAGACAGGGAATGTGGAAAATACTAAGAATATATGGAGTAAATGAGTTGCTGAATGCCGTGAAGAGCATGTACCGTATGAGGGTGCTAAGGCTGCAGTGCAGGTGGATAGTGAACTGAGTGAATTTTTCTATGACTCTAAACTGAGTGACAAGCCGAATTGTTTCCTGTACACCAGGAAACCATTTACTACGCTGGGTGGTAACCATACAACCAAATTATGGCGCCTGGTGGTTTAGTGGGTAATTGCAGCGCTCCAATCGGATTAAGTGGGTGAAGGTTTATATCCATTGGGAGGTTGGGGTTATTGTTCATGTAATGCCACTGAGGGATGAGTGAGGCTGGTCACTCTCCTCTTAAATGTCAGGACCAACTTGCCTAGTCCCAGACTCCTACACTCATCATGGGGCAACACAGGATTAGATGATGGATGGAATGTTAGATTGAAACAAGGATGTGTCACGTCTCCATGGCTATTCACTCTGTATATGGATGAGGTTATACAAAGAGATACAAGGTAGAGCTGTGGATGTTGGACCATCCCTAATGAGAAAGGACAGCATCTGGAAACTTCCTGCACTGTTGTTTGCAGATGATACTGTACAGTATTCTGAAGACGAAGGGAAACTGCAAGGCTTGGTGAATGCGTTACGAAGCGTGTGTAAGAAACAGAATCTAATGGTGAAAGTAGGGAAGTGTAAAGTTATGGTCTTCAAGAGAAATAAAGTCACTGAGTGTACAATGAGGCTGGATGATAAGGAAATGGAAAATGTGGGTGCATGTAAGTACTTGGGTAATGTGAGAGTAATGAAGGAAGTTTGGAGAATGAAGTGCTTGAGAGGGTACAACAGGAAAGAAAGGTTGCTGGTTCTTTGAGAGCAGTGATAAGAAATAAGGAAGTAAAACAAGCAGCTGCATGATAGTATTGTGATACCAACTCTAACGTATGGAAGTGAACCTTGGACCTTGCTGGAAGGACACAAATCAAGACTGAGTTGTGGAAATGAGTTATCTGAAAGGGGCATGTGGAGCTGCGTGGAGAGACAGACTGACAAATGAGGAAGTGAAGGAGAGTGTGGTGTGGATGTGGATGTGATAGAAACCGTTAGGAGAAATACACTGAGGTGGTTTGGCCATGTGGAGAGAATGAAGAGTGAGAAACTAACAAGGAAAGTGTATGTGAGTGAAGTAGAGGGAGGGGGAGGGGAAAGCCAAAGATGAGATGGAGAGATGGAGTGAAGAGGTATATGAGAGAGGTGGGTGTGAGCTGGGGGGAAGGTAGTGAAATGGCGGGGGACAGGGCAATATGGAGACAATTTGTTTGTGGCCATCCCTTATGGGATTAAGACATCTGGCAGTAAACAGAAAGATAGGTTAATTTTTTATATTCATTTACAGTATTTGTTTAATTATCTAAATTTGTCAACAGATTTAAAAAAAAAAAAAAAAAAAAAAAAAAAAAGCAAGCTTAAACAGAAATAATGAAATTGGCCCATATTAAAGCAAATATATTTCTAAAATCCTTGCAAAGTTTTTAAACTAAAAAACCTGGTTCAGGCGGGTATGTGGGCTGCTACTCGGGATGCTACCATACCCATGACAGCCCTGGAACAATGACATTCACTGATCATGTGGCCTGCACTGCACCATGAAACCACCATAAATTGGTAAAGAAGTAGGCATGGTACGAAAAGGAGTGAAGAGACGGAGCTGAAATAATGATGGGAAGGAGTGAGGTTGGAGCAGTAAAGTACACCCTATGAAAATGTGTGTTATAAGATAACTGGTTAGAATGCAGTAAAGGTAGCTATAGTTCAAAATATCTTCTAAGGACAAGGACATGGGTGGGACGAGATGGAATTGCAGTGGGGGGGGGGGGCATGATCATACTTTGTCAAAATGGGTCCTGATGGATTTAATGGCAGTGTGTAGATTCAAACTGTTCTCCAAATATAACACAGGCATGATAAGCTCATGGTGCTCTTGTTAGCCTTGTGCAACAAATACTAGAAGAGTATACAGTAAACTATATCATTCTTACCTGACAAATATAACTGAACGACACAGCAAGACCAAACAGGTGAAATCAAGTTGTTTGACTTACATTTTCTACCACCCTTATGCTTGTTTCACTGTCTGCATCTTTATCTGGTGCATCTTGTTTACTTGTACTGTCAGAGGAGTCACTGTTATCTTTTTTATTTGATGATACTTTTTTGCCTTCATTACTGGCACCACTACTCCTTTCCTGGTTTCCTTTGCTTGTGAAGAAATCTGGTAAAGATGACTGAACGGTAGTTCGAATTATCTTGCGGATTTCAGTTCTAGAACTTGAGACAGGGACTTTTGGTTTTTTGGCAGTATCATTTCTAACCTCTACTATCTCAAGATCATCATCAGGTTCACTGTTCTTACGCTTACCCGCACCATTGAATTTAGGAAGCTTGGCTACCTGCAAGTAAATGTAATATATTAGTTATGATAATAAATAATTTCAATTCCTGTACTGAACTGAATTCCTCCATATTCTGACTTAATAACAACAACCTACTGGTTAAAACTGCTCTGAAATTAAAGCTACTTACTTTGGCTTCTCTAAATCTTTGATGTTAAAACCCCAAGAGCATTATGAGAAGAAGCCAAATGCTACCTCAATTTTTATGGTCTTAACTCACTCTATCATCTTTTTTACTTTTACTTTTTTTTTTTCTGTTAATTCCTCAGTAACCTATTTTTTTTTTCTTATTAAAGTTCCACTGTACTGTGAAAGCTGATTTGCTGGTTCTCCATAATTTACAGTAGCTACCAGTTGCACTAGCAAGTAAAAAATTGATAAAGAGAGACCTCGCTTTAACAGACCTATTTACAGTATCTTGAACTTCGGATATACCTGTACAGTCATCCCTTAACATCCACGGTTTTAACATACAGTAACTTCTCAAATAACGTGAAGGTTATGTTCCTGGAGAGGTCGCGTTATCTAAAAACGGATTATTTAAACATAATTTTCCCATAAGAAACAATGGTAATACTGGTGGTTACATTCCTGGACTCTGGGAAAGTCTACCCATCTGGGAAGTTATGCTACTCTAAACTTAAAAGCAACAATATTAATTTGAATGAAAATCCATGTAAAAAACAAAAACAGTACCGTATATTTGGGGAGAAGTAAACAACATTTGAGCCCTAGCTGGGCCGAAGCATTGTTTACTTTTCCCCAAATACATACAGTACTGTTTTCGTTTTTTACGTGGATTTTCTTTCAATTTTGCTTCTTTCACAGCATTGTGAAGGTTCCTCAACGTTATTAATGCATTAGTAGGTCATAGAAACAGTACAGTAAAAGCAACATTTTCATTACGGTAAGTAGGTCACAGACAATAACAACACACAGCATCACTTCATCTATGCATCGTTCGTCGCCTGCTACTGTCCCTCCTAACCCCGCTCCCCCACCTCCTCGCCCTGCTGTCCCTCCTCACTCTGCTGTCCTGATATGTAAAGACTTAATTTACCATAATGAAACAGATACTATATATATATATATATATATATATACTGTACAGTAAATCCCTCCAATATCCGATGTAATAGAGCCAAAGGCATGTCTGGATAGTAATCCTGTCTGGATACTGGGCCCCAGCCTCTTGGACTTGTACTTATGGACCCTAACTCAGAAAAACACCTAAACAACTCCCTCTGGACATGCATTGCACCTATTTAAGACCCAAATCACACCAATAAGGGACATAAAAGACTGAAATAAATGCAAAAGAACCATAAAATGAGGTTTTAGAGGTGAGTTTATACAATATTAAACATTCTGGGTACTTACAACAAGTCCCTGGCTCCTGGACTGGTTTGAACTGCCAGTTTGCAGTCCACAGTTAATCCTTTGCACTCTAAATTTTAATTTCGTAACAATGCACAACACTGTAAATTCCCGTGTGTTCTAGTGGCGAGGTATTGCATTTTCTTCACTGTTTATTCACAAAACACGAGCACCTGTGGCTTGCATTGCTATAAGCATCTGCTCTCGATCGGAGTTAGGCTGTGACTGTTGATAATGGCGGGGTAACAGAGTTGCCAGATCACAACGGCCACATTACCAAACTCCTCAATTTTCATTTCCATTTTTAACTTTCATTACCACATTCGTGAAGCTAGCATCTATTCTTCACTAACTATATACACAAGTGGAAATACATGTAATCACTCTTCTTATAATTAACAGCATGTTGATTATCAACACGCTATATAGGCTACCAAATTAATCAGAGACAGCAAACAATCCACCATCTCCATCCTGTGTATCCTCATACATGTGAAAAATCCGTTTGGTATTGTATTATTCTGATTCAATACCAAACGAATTTTTCATTACCAAACTGGCCTACATTTGGTAATGAAAAATACCAAATGGCAACCCTGACAGGGGAGGGGGGGGGAAGGAAGGAAGGGGTGAAGGGACCATGGTGTAACAGTTGTTCGGCGCCATGCGGCAATTTCAAATTATGGGTGGGGAAAAAACTCAGATTTTCTCAAATTTTTTTGCAGTTTTGACCCATTTTGGGAATATTGGATCCCGGGACGAAAATGTCCAGTTAATGGGGATATCCGGAAAATAGGCGTCCGGATATTACAAGGATTACTGTGTATATATATATATATATATATATATATATAGACAGTACACTGATCCTATGTCTTGTATGGCAAGTTCCAATCAGATGTCTTAAAAATGAACTACTGAATGTATAATTTGGCTTTTCCCCCAATTAGTCCATTATAACAAGGTCTCACTGTACAAGTATTTTAAAATGTTGCTATCTTGTGACTATGGTACTACTGTATTTCTCCCTCAGCTATCTGACTACCAGAAGGTTATGGCCCTACCAGGTGAGGAAACCAGGTGTGTAAACACTGGGGAGCTGCCATTTTTAATTTTATGACGTACAAAATGCTATGGTATATACTGTGTATGCTAGGAACAGTGATATTTATAGCTAAACTGATTTACCATCTGATTCTCTCTGTTTGCAAAACTCAGCTGATTCTGTCATGACTGCCTGCTCCCTCCTCCAGCCAATAGGAGCACATTACGGATGGAACTGGTCTAAAATCCATTCTCGTGAGCAACAAGTAGGTCCAGAAAACTCTGACTGGTCCTGATTGGTCTAAAAAGGCCTCACAAAAATGAGGTTTAAGTCACAGATATTCCAAGAATCTATTGGCAGAGACATCTGATCCTGTGACTGCAATTCCTGGTACATAACCTTGCTATAATATCCACACACATCTTGTACATATATACAGTACTTAGCCATTTACCAGGTCTACTTGAATATGGTAACAAAGTTATGCACCAGCACTATCTCTCCTCCATCTTATACCACAGTTTAAGTACTAGGCCTACACAAATGGGAAGGAAAAAATAACCTGACAAAGAGGAGAGAGAAAATGAACCACTGGCTTGTCTATGTGAAAACATAAACTTCATATGAAATAACTCAGAGTGGTTATCAGTATATATGGCTTTATTATCCTATAACACATTCTGGTAATATGCATGAAAAAAGCGAGGCATCTGACGCTAATTGTAGTACAAAACACTATAAGATGACTGGAAACCAAAGAAAGACTACCCTAACTTCGTTCAATGGCAACTTACCATATTGCGCTTTCTCACATATTTATACTCGTTTAAACCTCAAGCATTACATAAAGGGAAGGCAGACACATCCAGAATCTTGCTAACGTACTAAGAGATCCAAATACACAACCTACGGTAATTTTTACAATAATTGTAGCTTTGACAGAATATGCAAGTTCCCTTCCCTTCACAGTTATATACCTGATAGCATTACCCTGACCACCAAGATTCATGCGTCTACTCAGAAATATGTATAATTATCAACGTGCTGTTAGCCTTACTGGTTTCTGACCACTCTGGTGTACAAACTAACCTCGAAATCGTCATTAGACGAGTCCGAAGCCAACTCTATCACATCGCTTGCCGCCATTACTGTGTTTGTAAATACGGAGCAGGATGAACCGTCGGCGTGCGTCCCTTGTTTCTGGCTGGGTTCCTGCTTAATTTGATCACATGAGGCTAGTAATTATATAAATTATTTCCTAGTAAGACAAATATAGTTTTAATGATCAGGAGTGCTTCTGGATTAGCTTTGATATTTAGATGATATAGTTAACGTGCAAAAACACCCTATATTTTGTTTTGGCATATCGCTGATGTAAGAGCATCAACTCTACTGATAGAGCCACGGTATATCGCAAATTTGGTTATCAGGACTGTAATGCAGTAGCGAATACAATCACAATATGATACTAGCTACGAACTCCTTAAGTATATAATGTAATTAATAAACATTTAGCTGTTATTTGGCAACTGCTCTAACTCAGTGTACTCCTATTTACTATGGCATTTTGTTTATAATATTTATGTCATAAGTGGGTAACATTTAATGCTACACTGAAGGGCTACTGATACATCAGTTCTTCCGAGCAAGCACTGCTTATTCATGCAGTATGTGTAGTATGATGTGTTCACGGTGTGTACGTTTTCTATGAGGCAGGTCGCTCTTGTGCTCTTGTGTTACCCAGGATGCTCAGCGTTTAGTTTACTCCGAGCTGGCAGTGAGTGAGGGGGTTGTGGCGCAGTTAAGGTTGCTATTTACGTGACGTTTCTTCTACCACAGTTATCTTGGATTTTAGCAGAACTCTGGATTTACACTTCGAGATCAAACATGAATTGGGGAACAGAGCTTTGGGTAGGTACTTAAAGTCTGTCTTTTTGTATGCGAGTGTTCGTGAGGTTCCTTAGAGCTGCAGGGAGGTGTCTGTGGCCCAGCCCAGCATAGTCCAGGGTTGACTCTTTAACGTTTAAATCCCAGCACTGGAGCGGTTGCATCAGTTACTGTAAACATAATACAACATTTAATTACATGTGTTTCGTATTTATTCAGGAGGCAGATCTGATTGATTATGGCTTTTTAAATGTGGTAGATGGAAAAGTATATAATTATGAACGTTATGATTATGTGTCTGAGAGAGAGAGAGAGAGAGAGAGAGAGAGAGAGAGAGGTCAGTAACAGCTTTCAGTTAAGTATTATGATTTATCGTATACATAAGCTCGTTACCAGGCAGACGGTCATGAACACTAAGTGACAGTGACTTACAGAGGAGTAACTGATAACTTAGCCAACTTAGCCTACATCATTTGTTCTCAAAAAGTTAATAAGTATTACTGGAGTGTCAGCTTTACATGGAACTTTAATTATTAAATGATTGAGTAATGGAGCTTCCACACAGTTATTTTTCATCATTTGAACATTAAAAATAAACGCAGACATTATCCTAGGAAATAAGTGTAGCAGCGTAGGTGAGACGAATTGTTAATTTACCAGTAAGTTACTCTAGCAGCCCAGTGGATGAAAATAAAGAAAAAAAGGATAATAGCAAGTGGCCGGTTTGTCAGTGCTTGGTAGCCCCTACAAGAGTGTGACTTGACTACGAGAAATAGTAACGAAGAAGGATCTGTTAATAGCCTGTAATTGTGCCACGCCCAATTGGTGCATATGTACCAGCTTACACCAGCACCACACACAAGCGCACACCTTGGACTTCAGTAAAGAAACCGCGCACATCTTTGACCATTTAAAACAAACACACACACACACAAACATACTTGTATACGGTCTCACATTCTTTTTTTCTTTATTACTTTGTGGTATCGTACCTTAGTTATGAATGAAGTTTAGTCATATCACCGATCTGTAAGTAAACAGTGATTCATATAAGATAGTTTAATTCATCGCATGTCACCCTTGATCGGATGAGCTAGCCCACTGCTGTTTTATTTGCTACTAGTTGATCTTATAAGAAAAAATAGCTGTGTGTTTTTAGCACCCGTACAATATTTGCACCTCAAAAGAACACAAGAAAAGAGGATATTTCAGTAGGCTGGCTTGTCCATAAAAGGAAATAGTGTATGAGTGACGAGACTGCGAGATTAAGACAAGGATATAAATTGAGCTCGAGTGTTCGTGACGTAGCTACCGGTATAATATCTTGCACGTCAGATGAACATGTAGGTGTATTATATTTCTTTATTAATTAGGCTATTTCTCGCATAGTCACCGAAGTTGCCGTCATCGTTGTTTCTCACAGTCGTATTTTTCAGTCTAGTACCGTAACTCATTTTTATAGGGGCTGCCTAGCATGGCCCAATCGGTCTGCAGGAGTTACTCTTTTTTGTTAGGCTCCTTTCTAGCATTTTTTTTTTTGGGGGGGAGGGGGGGCTAGGGGCATCCACAATAGCTTAGTCAGGTCAATTGTATGTTGTGATCGGCATTTTGTGTTACTCTTACCACAGACTGTAGTAACCTTCACTGATTTTCGTAGGAAACATTGGTTACCTCTCCTAGTGGTAACGTCAGCGTCTTTAACAGTGACTCAAGGAATAGGGCAGTGTCTCGCCTCTGAGTCACACGCACAATACTCCGCGCACACAGCATACACGCATAACGGCCTTCACACACACACATACACACACACAGCATTGCCATCCCCTCACACAGCCATTGGTCACGTACACAGAGGCTCACGTGATGGCACCCTCACGTACAGTGACACCTCGCGTACAGTACCCACGTTTCCTGCACTCCCTGGCCTTTTTTCTCGTGGATAATAGGAGGTTCACGTATACTTCTTAGCCACTTTGTAAATTTCACTATTTTTCACATTCATTTTTTTTCATGTTTTTGAGAGATACCGGTACCAAAATAACTAGGCCTGTAAGAAATATTGTAAGGTATGATAGGCCGTTATAAAGTTAGTTGCTGAGAATCGTCCTATATACCTACCTTGTTATAGCACCAAGGTAGAATGTAATAGGTAGGACGCTTTCTGACCCATGATTGTCTTAGTGATTGTTTACCTTAGTGGTAACGAAGTCAAGTAGCATGACTGATAAGGCCTCAGCTCAGATTTAGCCAAATACATGTCATGATTTTATATATATATATATATATATATATATATATATATATATATATATATATATATATGCTGATACTCACAAGGAAAAGGAAATACGATATATCCCGATCGCTTTCGTGTATTCACATCTTCAGGCGAGAGCAAAGACGTGAATACATGAAAGCGCTCGGGAAACATCGCGTTTCCATTTCCTTGTGGATATCAGTATATTTATGAATCACGTATTATTGATTTAATTGCATATATATATATATATATATATATATATATATATATATTTATATATATATACGGTATATATTCACACTTTTTGAATGTTAAGAGCGTTTTCCAAGTCTCTTCCAATCCTTTACCACCCTCTCATCGGAAAAAAAAATAAAATAAAATCCTCTTTGGTGTTCCCATAACGGCTTGTTGGGTTATAGTGTGTGGTCTCATAGCTATTGTGCATGTTTTTGGCAGCCCCATATATATATATATATATAGAGAGAGAGAGAGAGAGAGAGAGAGAGAGAGAGAGAGAGAGAGAATGTATGTATGTATGTATATATATTGTACTCATTCAATAAATTTTCAAATCCTCTGATTATTTTAAAGGTATATCACTTTCATAATCTTTTACAGTAGGGTTTTTAAATAGCCTAATGAAGTAGTTGCCTGTAAGATTGCCTTTGATTTAGGCCTTAACTCTAAATATGTAAAATTCTATTACCTTTGATTACTGTTGATTCGGAAGACCATTAACGTACGGTACTCGGTTAGCTTACGTCTGTCGGAATGGAGGTGCTCTGAAAAGTACTGTACACTACATATCACTCAAGGCTGGCAGTATTGTGCCTGTGACTGATAGCTTGTTTGTCTCGGCCGGTTGCTTGATATGGAAAGTCGTGACAGTAGCAGACAGCGTACCAAATGGACTCCTCAAACTACTTCAATCGGTTAGAGGGGTAAAAATCGCAATAATGAGGGGGTTTTTGAACGTAGGATCTAATCCCTCCAGATGGAAAAGTTGTCCATCGTCCTTCTCCTCCTCATCATCATCATTATCCCGGCCATCATAAAATTTTCCAACTTAAAGATAGGTTTAGACGGACTAGGGTCCAGAAGAGAGGAAAGCATGATTTGGGGAGAAGCTATGAGCAGCGTACGCGGTGAAATAAGCCGCTCACCACACTCAATAGCTCTTGATTCAAACCTCCGGAATCCTGATGCCAACACACACACACACACACACACACACACACACACACACACACACACACACACACACACACACGCACTTATTACCCATGGCTGTGATGGATGTGGGAAGGTATGGTTGTGCTGGTGTGGGAGAGTGGTGGTGATATAATACCACTTTTTTTTCTCTCTCTCCAACGGCCTAAAACTACCATCTCTTAATCATGAATGCAGAGTTATAACAAAAGATTAATATAAGGTTATAACGCTAGTCTCGAAGAACTACTATTAAAGTCATGTAGTAGAGCCATAGTATCGTCTTTCTCTGGCTGTGGAGCTGCGTGAAATAATCTGGAAAAGGACGAAAATCTTGGGTCAAGTTATGGTAAAAGAACTATAGGTAGCCTAATGTGGGAAAGTGTGGTGTGGTGGTTGTAGTTGTGGGGAAGGGCGGCTTGGTGTACGGTAGCTGATGAGTGCAGTACGGGTTTAGCTGTGTGGGAGAATCTTAATTAGCTGCTGTACCGTTTAGGAATGACGGTGTGGTGAGAATGTGTGATGTGTGAACGAAGACTAGTGGTTTCAGGAAGTGGAAGGGTACCGGTTGAGTGTGTGGGTGTAATGGTATGAGGGGTTATGGAGTTGGGTGGTGTATAGGTGGAGGAATGTGGAATGTAGGGGTGTGAAAAAGTGTGGGAGGCCCAGATGAGAGAGGGCTGATTATGTGAATGAGAGAGAGAGAGAGAGAGAGAGATACTTAAAGGTTAGTGTGGGAAGCTGTAAGTTTGGGACGGTGAGAATATACTTCGGTGTGCCTCAAGGTCTTCGGGGAAAGCTGTAAATGTGAAAGAATGTAAACTAATAAGTGCTTCGAGAGGGACTTTCTTGGTTGTGGGGAAGCTGTAAATGTGAAGAGAGTCAAGATGTTGGAAGGTCTTGATTTAATTGGCTGCAACTTTGGATTTGTCTGAAATAATACCCGTAGATACGGTACTGAATATGCGCGCTAATATATATATATACAGTATATGTATAAATTAGTTGTAGATGGGGGCGCTCACCATCCACTCACTGGATTTAGTGCGGCTCTTGGATGACTACCCTTTCCTCTCTTCCTTCCTTCTTTCCTTCCATCCTCGTCTGTCTTTCATTCCTTCATTCTTTCCTCTTCCTTATGCCAGCGGGTGACTCTATACTCCCTCTTCTGTTTTTTTTTTTTCCATCATTCTTTCCTCTTCCTTCTGCCTGTGGGTGACTCGACACTGGGTGACAAGCCAAATGGTTTCCTGTACACCAGAACACCATTTACAATGCTAGGTGGTAACCATATAGACTAACCAAATTATGGCGTCTGGTGGTTTAGTGGGTAATTAAGGCGCTCCAATCGGATTGAGCCTGTGCAGGTTTATATCCAAAGGGTGATTGGAGTGTATTGCTCACGTAATGCCACTCAGGGATGAGTGAGGCTGGTCACTCCTGTCTTAAATGTCGGAACCAGCTTGCCTAACCCCAGGCTCCTACGCTTCTCATTGGGCAACACGTGTGTGTGTGTGTGTGTGTGTGTGTGTGTGTGTGTGTGTGTATATATATATATATATATATATATATATAGATATAGATATATAGTGGTTGGGGGCGCTCACCATCCACTCACGCGATGTAGTGCTGCTCTCGGATGTCTGCCTTTTTCCTCTCCTCCCTCCTTTCCTTCCTTCCTCTTCTGTCTTTCTTTACTTCATTCTTTCCTCATCCTTCCTTAGAATTAAGAGTGAGGAGAGGGAGGGAGAAAAGGTGGGGATGGAGAAGGAGAGGGAGGGATAATGTGGCGGTAGAACTAAGAAGGGACGAATGGGAGCGACGGATGGAGGACAAAACCTGGGGATGGAGAGGGACGGATAAGGACATGGTAAGGATGTAGTAGGGAGATGGAAGCCCGAAAGAGAGAGAGGGAAGGGGGGGAGGGGGGGGAAAGGGAGAGGAAAGTGATGATGAAGAAGGACCAGCGAGTGTGGAGGTGCGGTTAGTGTCACCTTACCACAAAGCCAAGATAAGTTGACTGGACTGGTGGGGTCAGCTCGGTGTCACATTACCCTCGGAACAACAGGTCCGTCTTTTAGATACACATGCTCGGCTCTTGCCCACGTTGCTTCCTAAGTTGTCCACATACTCGTATTTTTTTTCATTCACGTGATGTAGACCGATGATTATGTAATACAATTCCATATCGAAAGGTCCTTCCCAATATTGATATTGTAGCAAGGTACGGCCCAGAAAGTGTAAGATAAATAATTAAAGAAATAAGTAAATCATCATCAAATACACTAGGAGAGTACAGGTATACTGAAGGAATTGAGACTGAGTGATAATAACGTCATCACATACCGGTAACCTGCCTTAAGTTGAATAGGCAACAATCGCCTGCCAGCGGTATCAAGAATAAAGTCAGGGGTCGTCATCGCAGAGAGGGGTTCAACACCTTGTATTTTCCCTATTTTTTAATTATTGTTTTTTTTTTCACCACGTCTTCATAGTCTTAATGTACCGGTACGTGATCCTACGACTTTGCTGCTGATAATATATGGAAGTAGAGGTTCTGGAGAGGGATGCCTTCACATGGTGTAGCCGATCTACCCAGATGATCGAGCTGCTTGGTTATACAGTACTAACATCCTCCAACTCCCTCCGTATCCCCTGAAAGGAGGATGGTGAGCTGTAGGAGAAGGCATGTGAAGGTAGGCATCCCGAATCTATAGCCTACACTCTGACTTCTCTTACGACACTCGCAAAATGACGTCTTCTTAGCGCCTGAAATCTTACGACCCGAAATTGGTAGTTATTGGATAATGGTGGATCGTGATGGTCTTTGAGAGGGAGTGTCGTGTACCCAGTTGTTGCGTGATTGGAGGAGGATTGGTTTGGGGAGATGATGATTCGGTGCAGAGGTTGAGAGGTCCTGGTTTGGCTGGAAGAGAGAGAGAGAGAGAGAGAGAGAGAGAGAGAGAGAGTTGAGGTCGCTGAGAAATACAGCGATTCAGGAAAATGATGATGCGAAGATAGAATTGTACGGTAATAGTTTTAAAATAATTCCATCACTTTGGATGCGAGTTTATTCACCACTACGGCACGAAGCATTTAAAGTATCCAAAGTAATAAGGAAGGGAAGAATAGGAAGGAAGGAGGATGTGATTAAAAGAAAGGGGAGGGTAGAGAGGAGGGATTGTATGGTAAGAAGGGAGGATGGGGCACGGGGGAGTGATGGTGTGGTGAGAAGCAAGGAAAAGGTAGGAATGAAGAATGGTGTGGTGAGAAAGAAGGGAAGGTTAGGGAAGACCGATTAAATGGTGAGCAGGAAGGACGGGTAGGAGGGAAGGATGGAGTGATGGAAGGGAAGGATAAGTAGGAATAATGGTGCGATGGCAAGGAAGAGAAGGGTAGGGAAGAAAGATGGTGTGGTGAAAAGGAAGGGAAGGGTTTAGGGAGGAAGGAGAACTAGTGTGTGAGGTCAAGGATACGGAAGCTGTACTGTGTGAGCAAGTGGTACACCAGTGACGGACAAAATGTGACACAAGGTTCAGTGTGTAGCTGTGTGTGTGTAGGTTTAGTAGAGTGCGTGTGTACCTTGGCCCTTGTGTATGTGAGTGCATAGGTTGTCTACTCAGCTCAGCCAGCAGTTTGTTTGATGTGTAGGCTAACTTTGGTGAAGGCGATTTCTTTGTGTATTATGGCAAGGTCTTGGCTGTTGTTGCTTGGGCTGGGGGCCGGATGTTGGTGTCGAGAGAGAGAGAGAGAGAGAGAGAGAGAGAGAGAGAGAGAGAGAATTTAGTAGAGTATGTAGCTGTATGTGATAATGAGTATGTGAGTTTGTTGTGCGGCATAGCCTGTGTATGTATGTGTGTGTGTGTGTGTGTGTGTGTGTGTGTGTGTGTGTGTGTGTGTGTGTGTGTGGCTGGGGGTCAGTGTGGTGCCCTGTGACTCAGCATCACCCCTTCTCCCCTCTCTCTCTCTCTCTCTCTCCTCCCTACTCAGCTTCCTTCCCTTCCGTCCATCCTTTCATCTCTCCTTTCCCCTCATCACTTCTCCTAAATCCACCTTCCTCCCTTTCCCCTCCCTCCTTCATCTCCCTTCCTCTTCCCTCCAGCTCCTTTTTGCCTTCTTCTCACTACACCTCCCTCTGCTTTCTGCTTCCTTTCACCATTTCACCTTCCCCCCCCTCTCCCACTCCACTTTCCTCCCAGTTCCCCTTCTTACCCCACCTCCCTCTCTCTCCCTTTTACTCCCTGTTCCACGTCTCTCTCACCCCACCCTGCACTTTTTTTTCCTTTCACCACTCCACCTTCCTCTCGCTTCTCTCCTTACAGCTTCCACCTCTCTGCCACTCAGACCTTTCCTCCTCTTCCTCTCCCACATCCCCTCCTGTTCTCACTTCAGCTATTTGCGCTTCTCTCTCTTATACATCCAGTGATTTAGACTGATTTAGGTGATGGTGATTATGATGATGATGATGATTTGCACCATTAAGTGAGACATTATTGGTGGGAAATTAGAATGTTTATAACGTTGACTGTAATGTGGTTATTATATCGGGAACTACGGTACTTGATTAGCAGTGATTAGTCCGTCATAGTGGTGATGGTGATAACGGTGATAAGAGTTGTGATACTGATGCTTGTGGTGACTGTGGTAGTGATGGTGGTCTTATTTAGCCAACCAGTAGCTATTTATAAGTATATACCATATTTTATTTAGTTATGTAGCTGCTGTGGCACGTCTGAGCACAAGCTAAGCAGTCCATGGATTTGCCTTTGGTAGTGATGAATGCCATGGTACAATGTATTTGGCAGTAGTAATAGTAGTAGAGTAGTAGTAGTAACAGTTGCAGCAGCAGTAGTTGTAGTAGTAGTAGTAGTAATAATAATAATAATAATAATAATAATAATAATAGTAGTAGTAGTAGTAGTAATAGTAGTAGTAGTGGTACGGTACCGGTAGTAGTAGTTGTGGTGATGGTGGTGACGATGGTAGTAATGTAGCCTAGATGAAACCAGTGCCGTAGCACCGGTATGGTATCCAAGTGTTTAGGCTTTGGTAGTGATGAATGTCATTATGCATTGTTTTTGTAGTTGTAGTAGTAGTACGGTAATAGCCTAGTAGTAATAGTGGTGGTGGTGGTAGTAATGTACGGTACCGGTAGGTGATACCAGTACCTTAGTATGATATCGACGTGATGGTGACAGCTGTGGTGATAGCAATGTTAGAGGCATTATTAATAATAGAAGTGATTGTAAAGTCTTGGCTGTGACAACGGTAGCGGGCTAGTGTTGGTGAATGTGGTGGAAGAGTGGAATATGATTTGAATAGGTGGTGGTACAGTTGTAATAGAAGCGATAATCATAGCTTGTTATGGTGACTTTACAGGTTGTGGTTGGAAATGGTGGTAATAGTGGTAGCAGGCTTTAGTGTTGTTGTCTGTGATGGTGGCAGAAGAGATGTTAGGTTATGATTGTGGTACGGTAGTGGTTGTGTAATATGGGAGGAACAGTGATGTGAGTTATTGTGGGGTTGTGGTCGCATCGTGTAGGCGAGTGGCGATAATATTACAAGTTACGGTTGAGTGTGGTGGTGATTGTGGGGGTAGTATTGTTTGTGGCTGAAAGTGATGGTGCTTGTGGTGGTCGCTAGTAGAAGTTCGGGAAAAAGTGCTAGTGCTAGTGATGTTAGTAGACGTTAAGAGTGGTGGTGATTGTGTTTGTGGTAGTAGGGGTTGTGGTTAAAAGTAGTGGTGATTGTGGTAGTGTTAGTAAGGTTTGTGGTTAAAAGTGGTGGTGATTGTGTTTGTGGTAGTAGGGGTTGTGGTTAAAAGTGGTGGTGATTGTGGTACGTGTAGAAGTGGTGATTAAAAGTGGTGGTGATTGTGGTGCTAGTAGAAATGGTGGTGATTATGGTGATTAAAAGTGATGGTGATAGTACTGATGTTGTGGCAGTGGTGGTAGGGAGATGGGGTTAGGGGTAAAGGGAGGGGTGGGGATAGTGCAGTGGTGTGTTGTTGACCCAGCCCCCCGCTCTCCATTCCCCTTTCCCCCTCCCCCTCCACGCCCACACCCCTCCACTCTCCAGTACCCCTTCCCCCTCTTACACCTCCCCTTCCCCCCTTTCTCACCAGGAACTGCCAGTGTGCTATCCGGATGAGAACCAGCTTGTAAACACGTCGCCATCTTGACAATAAAACTTGATAGATGTGTGTTTATGTGATACTGTGAGCCAGTTATCATGCCGTTATTGTTAGGGTATACTGTAATGCTGTATAGATACCGATTTGGGGATTAGGCTATAAGTATGAATGCCACCCTTGCTTTTCAGGGAAGCGTGGCAGATGTCAAAGTAATCCCAACCCCATTTATTATTCCGTCACGTCGCTTTATAGCTGATGTTTCTTGGTTAGGCTATAGGTCAAGATGCTGCTCTGAAGACTGGCTAGTTGTTAAAATATAGTCCACAAGCCTAGCTCTGAAGACTGGCTATAGTTGTTAAAATATAGTCCACAAGCCTAGCCTATGTCAACTTTCTTAATAAGGCGAAATCTTTAACAAGTTTCTATGGCGAAAATCTTTGGGCACGAGTATGTTCAGCATTCGAGTGACCTCCAGTCGTCTAAAGGTTAGCTGATAACATGGTTCAGTAATGAAGAAAAATGTCTTAATATAGAGTTACCAGTACCGGTACATAAAATGTATATAGCCTGCCCCACCATTAGTTTTTGTTATAATTTGAAAGTCATTAGGTTACCCTGTCATTACCGATGTTAGTACAGTAGAACCCACTGGTATTACCTTCAATGGTATAGCCAGTGTTTATTTGTGCAGTTGTGATATGACCGTAGTTACCGGTATTTGTTAAGTATTAGGAACAGTTGACCACGTCTTTACAAGTAGCGTGTTAGCGTATTATTTTTATTATCATTATTATTATTATTATTATTATTATTATTATTATTATTATTATTATATGTGGAATAGTGTGGCCCATTTCGATGGGCGTGCTGTTGATGGCTCCTCTTTTGTACTTTCCTTGTTTCTGGATCCTACCTCACACCGTCCTTTGGTGGGAAAGGTAGTTAGGCTGAGATGATACTCGTTCATAGACTTTATTGCGGATATCCTCGGTCGATTTTGTTCAGTTAGGTCAAGGAAGAGCCCTGGTATATATACCGGTAGGTGATAATACTGTATCAGTCAGTAGTGATATATTGTGGATGATGATGTTTAGTGTAATTTTTCCCTGTCATAGACGCACCTAAGTAATTTTTATTCAGGGTAACACTAGACGACTGTTTCCTATTGAAAGTACCGTAGTCCAGGTACTCACAAGGTTAGTATTTCGATTTATCTTTTTGGTGGAGTCGCTGCCGCTGTTATTAATACCGGTAATGACACCAGGCAATGTTCAGTTGAGAAATCCTAACTGTCACGGGTATAAATTGTATCCTGAATAACCCTTTCATTGTCATGAAAGGTGTTTTATTCGGCCAAGTACTGAACAGTATTGCTGAATAGAGTAAGTAGGCTACCTAGTAGTCAAAAGATTAAAAGCTGTTTCGATCGGAATCATCTCCATCAGCCCGAATAACTTTTTTGTCGATTATTTTTTTCGTGTTAGGAGAGACTTCGGGCTGATGAGTTTAACCATTTTGCAATTGAGAGATACACGTACCAGTATTTTTATTCTACTGTAACCAGTACGGTACCTGCCTTAACGAATTTATTTAGACCATCCCGTCTGAAGGCGTAAACCCAGATGGTGTTGTGAGGTGCCACGTTTTTTTCTGGGTAACGCTAGACGACTTTAATCAGACTTTCTAGGGGTGAAGGTGTTATGACTGGCTCCCGGCATCGTGTGAGGGGGCTGGGGAAGGGTAGAGTAGGTGAGGGTGGGATAACGGGAAGAGGCTTTGCTGGTACTGTCGGTGAGAGGGCCTCAGGCTGCTGTTTGGCTCATGGTGTAGGGAATCTTGCCCCTTTATTCTATGTCAGCTTTGAA
>NC_137017.1:453349-470849 GCF_032717465.1 Coenobita brevimanus | reverse complement strand
GAGAGGGGAGGGGGAGGGGGAGGAAAGGAAAGGTGGGAGGAAGGAAGGGAGAATGGAGAGGAATGTGGGAGAGAGAAGGGAGCGGGGGCAGGGGGAAAGATATCGAGTGAGAACGGGAAATGAATGGGGAGAAGAGGAGGGAGGTAGAGAGAGACGAATAAAGAAGTGAAAGGAGGGGGAGGAAGGGAGGGAGGGATGGAGGCAAGAAGGACGAGGGGATAGGGAAGGGAGAGAGCAGGAGGGAGGGGGAATGAAAGGGAGAGAGAAGGAGGGGAGGGGAAACTTGACAATAGTAGCCCAAAATAAAACGCGAGTACGAGCGTGCGTGAGAATGAGGCAAGGGAGGGGAGGAGAGGGGAAGCAGGGAAGGGACAGGGAGCGGAAAGGTCTTAAGGGGGAGATAGCCAGAAAGGAAGGGAGGACGGGAAAAGGGAGAGGGGGGGAATTGACGATAGCGGACCAAAATATAACGCGAGTGGTAGTAGTGTGTGTGTGTGTGTGTGTGTGTGTGAGGGAGGGGGAGAGGAGGGAAGTTGTTGCCCAAAAGACATGGGAGAGTACGTGTGAGAGAGAGAGAGAGGGGGGGGGAAGGAAGGAGGGGTGATGAAGAACAACAAGGAGGGGGGGAGAAGGAGTGATTGAGGAAAAGGAGAAAGAAAGAGGGAAACGAAAGGAAGAGGAGGGAAGGACAGGAAGGGGGTGGATATCTGGGGTGCACTGTGCATGAAGGTCACGCTGCCATTTTTTTATGCCTCTGTTCACGTTAGCAGTTTTGGTGGAGGTTCATTGTCATTATTTTGCGCCAGACCCATACGGTTAAGCCTTATTTAGTGACAGTTTCAGTTAGATAATACTCCCGGGCTCCTCTGACTCACTCACTGCTGAATAAGATCGTGTGGCTTTAACTGGAAAGGAATATTAGTTAACCGGACAGTGAGATGGTTATTGTGTTGGTAGCCTACTGGTATTAACACTCAGTCTCTCACACACTCTTTCGGCTCTGTACAGGACTCAAGTTAACGCCAAAGTTGCCCCGACCATGAGAAGCTAGTGCGGAAGGATGACAGTGTGAAAGTCGGGTGGTTGCTTGTTATGCGGAAGGATAATGGAGTGAATGATGGTCGTTTGTAATTGTTTGTTTATTTATTTATTTATTTACATTTATTCAGTTATATTTATTATGTAGCCATTGGAGTGTAAGTAATAATGAAGGACGATTATTTGATATGGTGCAAATAAAGAAGGATGGCGATATAATATCAAAATGGTTGGTTGTTCTAGTGCAGATAGGGAAGATTGACGGATGAATGGCAACCAACGTACACTACTGATATTGTGCTTGTTAGGAGGATTTGGTACAAGAGTTTCGATCCAAATTAGACCCACTTCCGGGGTAGTTGTTAAGTGGTTCCCGTATATCTGCATATCTGCTGTCTGAAAATGAGCAAGTTTAATACCAGATTGGAGCAGGGAACAATTTGATTATATGAATTTCTTTTAAACAGACTTTACTGATCCCCCGTAAGACCCACCAGCATATAAAAACACTCCCGCTAATACCAAGTATTCGGTACACCGGTCCTGAATGAAAGAACCCTAGTATAATGTGGGCTATTCAGTGCCGATGGTGGTAGTGATGTAAAAAGAAAAAAAAAAAGTCGCTGGTTCGGAAGGTATCATCTGTTTGATACTTTAACATTTCACTGAGTTACGGTGACGTATTTTATAGTTAATTTTTGCTGCTGGTAGACGATTTTATTCAGTTTAGGAGTTCCTCTTAGTAGTGAATGGGGCTAAAAACAGTATTAGACTCCACTAGTTCGAAGAATATTTACTGAACAGAATGCAGGATATAAAGAAATAGCAAAAGCGTGATAAAGTTATGAAGGGGTTACTGGCATTGTGGAGCAAGGTGAACTATCGTACCGAAGATGGTTGGTTTTAGTGCAGGGCTGAGATACTCAGACCAGCTCATGATGACTTACCACCATAGCGGGAACTTTCTGTACCGTATTTACCGGAAGAGCAGGAGACGTGGGATGACAGGAACCTTGTACAGGGATGTGGGAAGGAGCTGGAAGAGGACACGGGCGACGAGAGATAGATACAGTATATTCCCAGCTAGTTTCGCCTTTGGCTTCTTCTGGGAAACTTAACACATAGGATGATTTTCTACCTCTGTTTCCTTGACCTTCATGCAGAAAAAAATCTATAACTACGGCAGGGAACTGATCGGAGGTTTATAGGAAGCGCAAGACATGGGATAATATTCTGTACTCTCCTTGTCTTTCCTGCAAAATCAAATCAGATAGTTACAAGAGGGATTTGATCCTAAGTTTTCAGGAAGCACGAGAGACATGGGGGCATCTGTAGTCTCATATCCGTGTACTTCCTGCAAAATCAAATCACAATTGGCAGAGGAAAGTGCTCGTAAGTTAGTTTGTCTGGTAGGTTACAGGCGTGATGATGTAAATGAATTATTAACTGTATATAGGAAAGGATGATAATGCGATGGTGTAAGTAGGATTGGATCGTGGTGTGAGAATGCACAGAGATAGGGGGCCGATAGTAACCAAGAGGAGAGGGGGTGGTAATCAGCCGTTACCGTCAGAACCGTAATTTATTTTACTGATACCAGATTATTTTACTTCAGCCAAGAGAGGAGTTTTTGACCTGGCTGATTTACGCAACGCATGTATGGTATATCTCGTTTGTGCAACCCCATAGGCAAATACGGAATATCTTTCATGCGCTGAATAGAATAGCAGTGGATAGCAAGAATGGAATACAAAAGAACGTCTTGGTTATGAGGGGTGTTGGGGACTGGGGATGGGGTGGTCGGTGATGGAGGTGGGGTGAGGGGATGTTGGGGAAAGGAGGTGGGGGTGAGGGGTTGGTGGGGAATGGAGGTGGGGGTGAGGGGTGGTAGTGCAAGGTGGAAGTCAATCAGCTGTGACCGCCGGAACTGTGGCCTTTAACTCGCTTTGAAGGTTGACACTGATGCCGGTCATGGTGGTTGCAATACACACCATCACTCCGGCTTATTGAGAGAGAGAGAGAGAAAGAGAGAGAGAGATTCGGCCCGAGGACATAATTTTTATTTTGCTTCTCATTACGTTTTTATTCGGATATGATAGACTTATCGAACCCTTTAACTACGAGAGGTCTTTCCTAAGTTGAACGATGTCGTAGAAGGCATAAACAAACACGGACTTGGGTTGAAAGGGCTAATATTAACGGTACCCATCCTTGAAGTGAACATTTAAGGTACCAGTACCGTATAAAATAATAGCATTAGAGAAGAGGATCATTGTGGGGTGGCTAGGGTCTAACCATCTGGATGTTCATATGTTTTAGTGGATTTTACCGTCCCCTTTAGCTGCTTCCCCTAGCTATAGGCACTGTAGTTTATAGCCTAATCATGTTAATCATGTTGGATACTCTACTGATTGCTGACAGAAAGACTAATGGTGTAAAGATGTGAGTGTAGTTAGTGACACCTCTTAATTTCGGATGTTCTCAGTATCTGTAAAAACGGTAAGAAGAATTACTTATTTTTGTGAAGGCTGTGAACAGTGTGAATAACAGGCTAGGAATTCCTCAGTTGCCATGTCATCGGGTCTAAGAAGTTGATGTAAACCGGTGATGCATTGACTCACCTTGCGGTTTATCATTAGCTTTACGCCGGAATGAAGCTGCATCAAATTGGCTGATTGTAGCACACACTCGACTTTTATCGTGTTCTCTCGAGGACTGAAATCAGTTCAAAAACATAAGGATAGGATCTTACCGATAGCTGTGTTGAGCCGGGTATGCAATCTTTTAACTGTTGTTGCTTCTGGTGTCCTTGCTCTGTATACTGGTTCCACATAGTGATAGGCAGTGGATCCCTGTATTGAATGAGGAACAGATCACCGGTGAAGTTTTTTTTGTTTAATTGGGACTGGACTGGCTATAAACAAACATCGTCCAACCAAGGTTCAGTTGTATTATCTGTTGAAAACTCTTTTTGCATCTAGGGTTTCCAATAACCAGCCTTCGCTAAGTCTGTCAGTAGCGCTTGTGCTAGACGGATCTCTTGACCAGCACCGCATATTTTCCGATCAGTCTCAGCAAGGGAGGCTGGATGGAGGGAGAGGCTATCCTATCTCCCAGGCATTGAGTAAGGCCTTTTTAATTCTCCATTTTGGTTTTCGCATGTACAAGACCCGGTTTACATAGTGGGATGCGAAGCCTACAGTGTATCTGGTATCTTGACTTTGACACACCGTACCGTAACGCGTGAAAGTCTCTAAATCGTATCGCATCGTGACTTCCTGTATTGATCATAGTTTTGAGAACAACCCCTTCAGCCAAATGACGTATTTTGTTTTTATCAGACAGTTTTTTTTCTTTTATTCAGCTCAGGGGTGACTTTTCTAACTGGGAGTGTTAGATTTAGCCTTCATTAACCCCTTCACTGCTGGGCGTCATTTCAGAGTTGAATAAAATCGTTTGGAGGTGGATAGAATAAATTAAACTAATATATCATTGTATCATTGTACTGAAGGGGTTAGAGAGAGAGAGAGAGAGAGAGAGAGAGAGAGAGAGAGAGAGGAGGGAGGTATAAGAAAGAGCGTTGGAGATGACTCACTATGTTGAACCAATACTACTGAGGTAATCCCGGGAGTGACGTCATCGGAGGGGGAGGGGGGGAGAGAGAACCGAGGGAAAGGGGGAGACAAGTGACGGTTGAGGGAGGGGAAGGGAGAGCGAGTGTAGGTGAGGGAGAGAAGAAAGAACAGGTTGTGACTATTGTGTGTGTGTGTGTGTGTGTGTGTGTGTGTGTGTGTGTGTGTGTGTGTGTGTGTGTGTGTGTATGTGTATGTGTGTGTGAGAGGGAAGGAGAGAAGGAAGAAAAAGTAGGAAAGAAAGAGTAGGCTGCATGAAGAAGAAACTGTGTCGGGAAGGCGGAAAGGGAGAGAGAATGGAATCACTGAGGGAAAAGGAAGGAGGGAGAGGGATTGTAGGAGAGTGTATGAGGCAGGGAGAGTGAGTGTAGGAGGAGGTAGAGGGAGAGTGATTACATGGGGACTGGAGGGGTTATTTTGAGTGTAAATTAAGGAGGGGCAGGGAGAGGAATATTGGAGATGAGAAATTAAATGCACAGTAGGTGAGAAATGGATAGGTTAGATGAGGGAGGGAGGCTGTGAGTGTGGTAGAGAGAGAGAGAGAGAGAGAGAGAGAGAGAGAGAGAGAGAGAGAGAGAGTTGTATTTAGATGATAAAGTAAAAATTTTGATGGGGGTGGGGAGGGAGGAGGGGGAAGGGGGGCTTTCAGGAAGAGTGAGGTAGTTAGCGAAACATGTCGTAAAGTGTGAGAGAAAATAAATATGGGTTAGAGATGAAAGGAGTCAAGGTGGAAGGGAAGGAAGGGAGAGCTGGGTGGTGGAGGAGGAGGAAAGGGGGATGGTGGAGGACGAGGGAAGGGGAACTGGTGGGGGAGGGTCCGCGTGTGTAGCAGAGGAAGGGAGGGACGGGTGGGGTGGGGGTCTGTGTACCTGTATGTAGGTGAAGAAGGAAGGGAGAGAAGGAGGGGGTCGCGTTTGAAGGGAGGAAGGGAAGGAGGGGGGGGCGTTTAAAGGGAGGAATGGAAGAAGGGAATCGCGTTTAAAGGGAAGGAGGGGGGCGTTTTTAAAAGGAGGGGGAATTTAAACACTTCATTGCCATACGTCTCTTGAAAGCTGATCAGAAAAGTCTAACATTAACAAGAATAAAGTGTAACAGACATTTTGTTGTTGGGGGGGGGTCAGTGGTGTTTTTTAATCTTTTCAATAAGCTGAAAAATAAACTATATCGCCACATTCAGCATAATTATAAGAAATAGCATTATACTGGAAGGGTTAAAGTGAGGAGAAATAAATATAGCCTGGTTGTGAGATGAAAGGGTTGAAAGAAGGGGATGGGAAGGGGAGGAGGAGGGGAGGGGAGAGAGGAATGAGGGGAGGGGGTCCGTAAGTGTAGGTGATGGGGGTAGGGGGAGATAGAAGTCAACGGTCTTTGAGTCTATATATGGATTACCTCGCGTAGGCTGAGTGCTGGACGTAACGGCTGAGAGAGAGAGAGAGAGAGAATGACGTTTATGGAGAGCCAAGATGACCCTCGCACACACCAAGGCGCGTGTTAAAACCATTACAGTTCCTTTTTGTCTTGGTAGTCTTTTTTTTTTCTGTGTTAAGTAGGTAAAGGTGGGCTGTGTTATGTGTTAATGCATCCGCCATTGGGTGTTTCCAGTCGAAGGGGCTAACCCATAAGACAGGTGTATAATGACAGCGTGTTTTCTCTCTTTACAGGTGAGTGTGTGCAGAGTGAAGGAGCCGCCAGGTTAAGTAGCATGCATAGGATTGTGGGAGGGATTATACCTGGTTTGCTCTAACTTGGCCTAAAATTGCCATCTCTCTATCTTGAACGCGGAGATGTTGCAAGATGTTAACGCAAGAATATTATGCTTGTCATGAAGAAATGTTGTGTAAAGGTTGCAGAGCCAAGGTATTGTCATATTCTGCCACTGAGCTACGTGAAATAAAATGTAAATGGACAGAAAATCTGGGTCAAGTTAAGGTGAAGCAACTGTAGGCAGAGGACGGATGATGTTAGCTGATCCTTTAATATAGGCTACCATAGTCCCGTCTCTGTGATGACCTATGCTTTCATTAATTTTAAGTAGGCGATGCTCGTGTTTTTGTAGCATATTTCCTGTAGCTCTGTGGCAGAATACCATATCTAAAAAAAGAAAAAAGCACGACGGCTGTACATTTTTCCATTGCACTGTTTTTTGACTATTAATCTCCAACAGCGCAGCATATTACGCCTAAAGCTTTATTCCTCCTCCTTTGCGGGGCCTTTATTCAGCTTAGGAAAAACTTTATTTAGCATTGAAGAGTCGGATACCTTATAGCCTAAATTACTGATAGACACCCTTCCAGTGCTGAATAAAAATCGGTTAGTATGAACGAGAATTTATTGTATATGACGTCGTTGAGGTGAAAGGGTTCATTCTTTCGCCGCGATATCTATGTATTTATTGATTTAGTTTCTGGCGACTCTTTGTTATGAAACACTTAAGAATTAGATGAACTAAGTATAATCTCCGTTAATCCCTTTACTACGTGGTGACTCTCCTAAGCTAATTAAATCGTCCTGTTATTTATAATTAATGTCCACGGGCTGAAGAGGCTAATTAACCTTTGATTACCAGGGGAAGTGTTTATAAAATTTCTTAATTAGGCAACTTATTGCTGTAGAAAGTTGTAGCAGTTATTATTATTATTATTATTATTATTATTATTAATATTATTGTTGTTGTTTTGTTATTATTATTATTATTATTATTGTTATTAATGTTGTCTGGTCGTATTTTCTCGCTTTAATATTTACTTTACTATGTGAAATGTTTAATGGCAGTGTGACTGCAGAAAAAAACGTAGCAAGCCATTTCATACACTCCTTAAGCTCAAGAAACACTGTGAATATAATGGAATGAATCAATTTACAGTGTGTAGACTATATATTAAGTGTGGGGAGGTTGTGGGAGGGGTTGAACTTCCTTGATGACATAATGGTAGACAAAGAAAGCGTTGAGGAAGATGGTTGCTTGTCTCCTCCTTCAGTTTACTCTCTTTGTTCATAGCCTACTCGTTTGTTTAGCGCTTCATTCTTGTTTATAATCTCTTTCCATTCTTCGCTGTTTAGTTTTTCGTTCATGTTTACTCTTTCTGTTCATGCTTCTTTGTTTAGTGCTTCATTCTTGTTTAATCTTTGTGTTTACGAGTTGGCCTATGCTCCTTTATTTAGGTCATTATTCTTCTTCCTTCTGTTTATTTATTTATTTACTTGTTTTTCTTCCTGCAGTAATGCCACCTTCTATTTCCCTTTTATTCCCTCTTTCTTTCCTTCCTCCTTTAACATAAAAATGACGACTAACACTCTTGGATTGTACTGCACATCTCCAGACGATTTTATTCAGCTAAGGGAAGCCAATTTTACTTTGAGCTCTTGTGTTTTTTCTGCCCTTTGTCATTTTTAGTAGCTAGGTACTTCCTTTATTGATACTGTTTTGCCCTTCTTTTTTCTTCTCACTTCTCTTCCCCTTTATTCAGCCCTTTCCCCCCTCTTTATTCTTTATCCTTCATTGCCTGCCTTCTTTTCTTCCTCCTTTATTTCCCCTTCTCTCTCGTTTTCTTTCTTCGTCTTTCCCTCCTTCCACCTACTGACTACAGTGTTGAGGTGACCGCCGTATTCAGCCCTATCGTGACTACTAGCAGTGACGCAGCACCCTCCCCTTCCCCAAACCCATACCAGCTGTTTACTCCCTCCCCTCCCCTCCCTCAACCCCTCACCAACTGTTTACCCCCTTCTCCCTCCCCTCCCCAACCCCCCACCAGCAGCTTACCTCCATGTCCCTCACCAGCAGCTCATCCCCTTCCCCCTCTCTCTTCCCTTCACGCGCACTGGCTGTTCCTCCCCTCCTCCCCCAGCTGTTTCCCCTTCCTTTGTACAAGCTGCTGACTCTCAAACTTTACCATTACGCCCCTTTACCAGCCTCCTCATTCTATCTTGCAAACACTCCAATTCCATCATCCCCTCTCTTTCTACCAGGTGTTTCTTCCTTTCTCACCCAACTGCTCTTTCTGTTCTATCCCTTTTACTGCTCTACTCCTCCCCCACCTCCGCTCTCTCTACAAGCTGTTGACCTTCCTCTCTCTCTCTCTCTCTCTCTCTCTCTCTCTCCTTTTCAAGCTGCTGTCTTCCTTTCACCACCTACTGTCCACACTCCCATGATCAGCCACCTGCCTCACACCCGCCCTTCTCGTCCCACAACTTACTTCAGCTCTCCTTTTTCTGCCATTTCTCCCCCTTCCCCATATCTGTACCAGCTTCCCCCTCCCCTCCCCATTACCATCTGCCACGACCCCTCCCAGTCACCCCTTCCCTTGCCAACTGCTACCCCGACCCCGTACCACCTGCCCCACTTCCTTCCTCCCTCCCCCCCTTCCTCTCGCAACTCACCCTTGCCTACCCTCTTCCAGTCCATCCCACCGAGTCCTCACCCATTTCCTTTCCGTGTCACCAGTCTACGGCCAGCCCCCCCTCCCTCCTTCCATTACTATACCTCCCCCAGTTCCCCCCCTCCCTCCTTCCATTACTATACCTCCCCCAGTTCCCCCCCTCCCTCCCAATTCCCTCCCTTCTCCCCTCCTTGCCCCCCAGTCTACAGTCAGCTTCCCTTCCCCTTACTGATCGACCCCTCCTCCAGTCCCCTTCGTCTCTCTCATCCTTTCTCCCAGTCGCCACCTTTCTCTCTTGGTCCCCCAGTCTACGGTCAGCCCCCCTCCACCTATAATAGTGATCAGCCCCTCCCCCAATCACCCTCCCCCCTCCCTATCACCCCCCTACCCGTTCCCCGTCTCCATCCCCTCCTAGTTCTCAGGTAAAGGTCACCAGGGACAGGTAGCTACCCGGTGTCCATCGACTTAAGTATCGATCCAGTTTTTGTGCTCGAGGATATTACTTGCTTGCCCTCTAGTTTAGTGTGTGTGTGTGTGTGTGCGTGTGTGTGTGTGTGTGTGTGTGTGTGAGTGTGTGTGTGTGTGTGTGTGTGTATTTTTAAGTGATTTGCAAAGCCTTTGCATGGCGTGTTAGAACATTTATTTCTTTGATTTGCGAGTTTATAGGTGTGATTTGCGAACTTGACAGAGCGTGTGTATAGTTAGGAACATACCCGTAACTTTTTTTTTTTTTTAATGGGGATTAGAACTTTGCCTTGTGCCGTCTGGAAGTCCTGGCTGTTTTAATCCATCGTTGCTGTGGTTTTTATTTATTATTTTTGTAATTTTGTGAATCATGAGCGATGTTAACAGTTGGTCATTGGTTCGTTTTTTGTTGCTAAGTCTTTTGTATAGTAGCGTATTTTTTTTTTAATACTTATGTTTTAAGTTCTTGACGCAGAGGTCTGTCCTATAGTTTAAAAAAAAATCGTTAGAAGCGTGAAGGTGTGTGGGTTAAGGGAGGACGGTTGGCCATTAGGGAAGAGACTGTCACATCTGTGGCCGGAGTAAGGAAAAGAAAGAAAAAAAAAACTGCCGTCCTGATAGGTCAATGACTCCATCCAGTGCCTGTGAATCCATTTTTATTGCATGTGATCCATAGATGATTTTCTTTTACAGAAGATGTACAGAGGAAGGAAAAGCAAATGAAAAAAAAACAAAATAGTCCATACACCAGATTACAAGTGTTTTTCATTCATAAAAAACCTGTGCAGTTGGACTTGAGCAACCGTAGGTTGAAGTTTTTTGGGGGAAACCACTCTTGGGAAGCGAGTTCCAAAGAGATGCAGTTTGGGGAATAACAGAATTTTGATAGGCAGAAGTTCTGCAGTATGGCAGCGTGGCAGTCCACTCATGAGCGCTACCAGATGTCCGTGTAGCAAAGGGGAAGGCGTGGAGAGCTGGCACAGTGGATGCAACTTTGTCTGAGCATTTGCCATGAAAGTACAGTATCTGTAAAATACTACTGGTAAAATGTGTGTGTGTGTGTGTGTGTGTGTGTGTGTGTGTGTGTGTGTGTGTGTGTGTGTGTGTGTGTGTGTGTGTGTGTCGATTAGGTTGTGTGTGTAGGCTGTAACTTCGTGCTTGCGAGTCGCTACCTGTGCCTAATAAGCCCTTCCTGGGTTTAATAAGTCCTTTATGTGCCATGTGAGTCATCTGTCTTGCTCTCAGAATGATGGATGAGGTGGAGGTGAGTGTCGGCGGCCGCTGTGAGTTCAGACCCCCTCCCCCCTCCTTTGGTCACACCTGCATTCAGCCACGCAAAGGAGGAGGGGAAGGGAAGGGGGATTGGGCCGATGGGGGTGTGGAGGGGAAGGAGACTGGGGTGAGGGGGGAGAAAGGTCAGATCACTTATCCTTCTCGTCCTGCCCTCGCCATGATTTCCAGCCTCCATGACGGTAATTTCTTTCTTCGTCCCTCTTGCCTCTCTACTGTCGTATCTCTTTCATGTGATTTATTCTTTAATTAGTTCTTAGCATGCATTACATCGCCTTTTCGTCCTCCCGTATCTTCATTTTCATCCGTCATGGCGTTAATTCCCTTCAGCATCTCATGTGCCTGTTCTGTCGTTCTTGTGTCACTATAATCTGTGCTGCAGTTTGTACTTAGATTATATTACATACCTGTAGCTTTTGTACCATTCTCAGCCTTCGTGACTTTAGCTAATTCCTCTTTCCATCCCTTGTGGCTCTCTTCTCTCATTCTTTGTGTTTTTATAGTTTGTGCTCCATTGAAGTTCATTGCCCATATTTTACTTCGGCAGCCCATCGCTATCCTCAGCCGCCACCAGTGTTTCATTCTGTCTTGTCCATTCCCTTACTTCCATCCAGTTGTTTCGCCTAAATAATTATTGGCTACGGAACTATCTGTATTTGTTACCACTCGGTCACCTTACCCACTCAGCTTGCGTTTATTTTAATCTCCTTCACACCAGTTCATCGACCTAGTATTATTAGTTAAAGGGCTTCAATTTATACTCTCCACGGTTCATCGACCAAGTATTAGTAATTAAAACGTTTCAATTTATACTCTCCACTCCCTACCACCATGTCTCCCACCTCCACCCCGGTTTATTCACTCTGTCGATCTACGTTTTATTTTATCTCCGCTCCCCTTAGTTTTATCTTATCAACCTTCCTCCATCCTGCCACCCACCGCCCGCACAATTCGCCTGTTGGTATCAGGTCATTGTTCATTTATTATTATTATTATTATTTTTATCCACTTCTCTCCACCCATCACGCTTCTCCCCTCTCAGTTCATTTACTCAGTCAACCATTTTTAAAATTCATCCTGTCAGCTCCCCTTCACCCTGCCTTCCACCTTTCTTCCAGTTCATTTACCCCCAGTCAGTATTGTATATTTCTCCCCGTCCTACCCCCACTATTCCCACTCCAAGTTCATCTACCCAGTCAGTCAGCGTTTCATTTTACGTTGTCCACTCCTATCCACCTTACCATATTTCCCTTCTCATTATACCCTTCACCTCCCTCCCTCCCTGCCAACGCCATCTGTCACCTCACCCTGCCAACACTAACTAACCAACACAACTAAGGCTTCCACTGTTTCCCGTGCGCAGTTGCATTGTCTCCTGCACGCCCTCGCACACGGGGTCGTAATAAGTGGTTTGGGAGATTCCATAGCACTTCTTCCTTAGCGATTTATTCTGCACATGGCTGTAGATTTCGTAATACCTCTTCCTTAGCGATTTATTATGCACATCTTAGTATCCCCTTCAGTGTTGTATATGCAAATTATGTTCAGTTTAAAGCGATATAAACCAAGTGATGCTGAAGTGCACGGTAGTAGTTGAATTAAATCGCTACGTAAGAGGTGCTAAGAAGCCTCCAATGCTTTCAGAAGATGTAACAGATTCAGTGCTATATTCTGCGTGACATGGAGGCTTCGTAGCTCTCTTTCCATGGTGAATTATTTTGCATAGTACACCATAACAATGTCTGTGTTATATTAGATATATTGTCTTAATATCGATATATTTTGCAATAGTGACACAGAAGAGTGTAATAAGATGTAATATGCAGAATTAGTCGGCAAGGGAGAGGTGTTACGATATCTCGAAAGCCACGTAGAATATAACCCTGACGCGAAGGCTTCTATGACTCACACTCTAATAAATAAAATCGTCATTTATTACCCCAGGTAGAATACTGGACCGGGATACACAAACTCACTTACGATCAATTTCCTGTTGTAACTCAGGCTTTGATTTGCAGGTAGGACAAGGAGGCTGTCGAAACTTCCTCTGTCGTCTTTTCTATTATACGGTACGGTAATAATCCTAGTTGCGAAACGAAATTTAATGCAGATTATATAATTGCTTTCCGCAGAACGACCAGGGAAAGGAGTGCAAAAGTCTTCCCCAGGTCTGGTTCCTGTAATGACATCTAAGTTACGACAGAGACGCGATCATAAATAGCTGTGTGTGAGAATACCATCCCTGGGGTTGAATGACAGGGTTAATTGAGACAGTATTAGCACTTCAGTCTCGTATGCATCTCTCACCCGAATAAAGCCGTTTGGTGTTGCGCCAAATACAGCACTAGCTAGAAGTGACGCTACAGTGACTGGGTTAATGGGAGGACGAAAAAGGAGCGCCATTTGTAATTAGCTTTAGCGAAAACAACACAAAGAATGTAACATCCACATTAGGTTAACATAGTCTGAATTTGCCGTATCCCCATTGTGAATGTTGAGCTGTAACGAGAAATTAATCCCTGAATATGATGCTGGTCACAAAGAATTGCTATGGAAAGGATGTAGGGCCGAATTATTGTCACATTATACCAGAGTTACGGGAAATGAGCAAGAGGGCAAAAATCTGGGTCATATTAAGGTGAACGAACTTGAATATAGCAAAGGTGTCCATTGCTGCTAGTACCGGTGAGGCTAACCTATGTACACCTTCGCTACGAGGACGTTTTTCTTTAGCTCTGGCTTCATTTAGACGATTTTGCTCTATAGGGTCTGTAGGAGAGGCTTTTTCGAACTGGAAGGTGTAGGTACAGTATAGTGTTCATTAACCCTCTTCAGTAAGAGCCTTTCTCCGGTTGAAAAATCGTCAGGCACAACCAAAACTTAATCAGTAAAACACACACACACACACACACACACACAAACACACACACACACACACACACACACACACACACACACACACACACACACACACACACACACACACACACACACACACAAACGATACCTAGCTTCCGTACATGTGCCTTCCGTTCTTTGTTGCCCCATCAGTTCAGTGTTGTGGTAGTCGTTCAGTGCCTTCCTTTTTTGCTGATAATTATCATGACTCAGTAGCTTGTGGAAATAATGGATGTAGCAATTTCAGAGAACAGGCTTTGAAGGTGTGCATCAGCCGCTTATGATCAGTGCTCCTCCCTGACCATTAGTCCTAATTCATATAAATTTGTAGTTTGTTAGAATATATAAATTTTAACCTTTCAAAGCAGTCCTATATACGATAGGTTAATCTGTCGGTCCGTCCATACTGCATCTTAGTTGAGTTGTAACTTGTGATATCTAGTAGACCTATCATTGGTTGCAGACAAATGTACTGTATATTGATATCTCTATATATGTGTATACATACATAAATACGCTGGTCACTGGTGGCTTTTAAAATCGTCTGAAGCTCTTGTTTGCTGGTTAGCCTGGCTATAAAAAATTTGGCTATAAAATGCGGAGTTTTATCATTGCCATCCGCAGTCACTTACGCTGTAAAATTCCAACCCTTTCCCTTCCCTCCCGGTATAACCCCTGTCCTGCCTGCTCCTCCCCTCACCACCTCTGCCTTCCCTTCACCACCTCTGCCTTCCCTTCACCACCTCTGGCTTCCCTTCACCACCTCTGCCTTCCCTTCACCACCTCTGGCTTCCCTTCACCACCTCTGGCTTCCCTTCACCACCTCTGCCTTCCCTTCACCACCTCTGCCTTCCCTTCACCACCTCTGCCTTCCCTTCACCACCTCTGCCTTCCCTTCACCACCTCTGGCTTCCCTTCACCACCTCTGCCTTCCCTTCCCCACCTCTGCCTTCCCTTCACCACCTCTGCCTTCCCTTCCCCACCTCTGCCTTCCCTTCACCACCTCTCCCTTCCTTTCCCCACCTCTGCCTTCCCTTCACCACCTCTGCCTTCCCTTCACCACCTCTGCCTTCCCTTCACCACCTCTGCCTTCCCTTCACCACCTCTGCCTTCCCTTCACCACCTCTGCCTTCCCTTCCCCACCTCTCCCTTCCTTTCCCCACCTCTGCCTTCCCCTCACAACCCTTGCCCCCCTCCCTCACCACCTCTGCCCATTCCTCTCAACCATTGCCTCACCACATCAGCTCTGTCCTTACCTCACCAACCCTGCCCTCCAATCACCGCCTCTGCCCTTCTTTCACAGTCCCTGCCCTTCCCTTACCATTTCTGCCCCATCACATCACCACCTCTGCCCTCCCATCAGAGTCCCTGCCCTTCCCTCACCACCTCTGCCCTCCCCTCACCACCTCTGCCCTCCCCTTACAACTCCTGCCCTCCCCTCACCACCCCTGCACTACCCTCCCTGTACAACCCTTTCCCTCCTTTCCCTTCACATCCCTTCCCTCCCCCTCACCATTGCCCTGCCCTACCCCAACATTAAATGGACAGGACGAACCTATTAATTCATCCTTTTGTTCCTCTATCGGAAATTGTGTGTGTGTGTGTGTGTGTGTGTGTGTGTGTGTGTGTGTGTGTGTGTGTGTGTGTGTGTGTGTGAGAGAGAGAGAGAGAGAGAGAGAGAGAGAGAGAGAGAGAGAGAGAGAGAGAGTTGTTTATTTGTTTAATTAGCGGAAAATGCAAGTTATTCTCGGTGAAATTTGCGTGTAAGCTTTTCATTAACACCAACACACAAAAATTCTCTCCACAACATTCCGGAACCGAAAGTGAAGAAGCAGGTGTGACAGGAAGAGGGAGGAAGGAAGGGGAGGAGGGAAGGAGGAGGAGTCTTGGTGTGAGAGTGGTAGGGAATGTGGGAGCCAAAGCAACAAAGAAAGGAAAGAGGAAGTTGGCATTACATAGGGATGGGGTTGGGGGGGTGAGGAAGTGAGTGGAGGAGGGGTGGGAAGGGGAGAAGGAAGGGTGGAAGTAGGTGGAGGCGGGGGGTGGGAGGGGGAGAAGGAAGGGTGGAAGTAGGTGGAGGAGGGGATGGGAGAGGTGGTGGATTTAGGTTGGGGTGAAGGGTGGAAGTGGGTGGAGGAGGGGGTTCGGGGTGGATGAGAAGGCTGAATGTTTGGTAGGTGGTGGCTGAGAGTAGTTAGGTGGGGGCCCAGTGGGTGGTTTGCGTGCGGAAATATACGTGGTTGGTAGGTAGGAGGCAGTGGTAATTGGTGATGAAGTGGTTAAGTGGGTGTAGTTGGAATGATACAGTAATGTTGTGGCCCAGTATGTGTAGTGGAATGGATGGTTGTGGTTGTGAGTGGTAGGTTGGGATGAGGACGATATGGTAGTGGGTGGTATGAGCATATATCTAGGTGGTTGCTGGAGCGGAGGTAATGTGGATGTGTGTGGAGTAAGTTGAGTGGATGTAGGTGGAATGATAGTAGGAGGCGTGAGTATAAGTGAGAGACGGCGGAGGATGGTAGATGGTGTGGGTGGTAGGAGGGTGTAGGACGGTATGGCAGCGGGTGGTGTGGGTGTGAGGTTGGTGGACTGAAGCAAGTGTCAGTGGTGGTTGTGGGTGTGGGTGGTAGAGGGTCCAGTGTTTGATAATGAATAAGATGTAGGTGTTTTTATGTGTAATGGATGATGATATGTCAGGTGGTTGTAAGTGGCATGACGGGGCGCTGGGATGGCGGTTAATGGGTGTGTGATGATAAACAGTGGATGTAGGCTAAGCAGGTGGATGGTGGGCAATGGTACTGTAGGTGGAGATGTATGCTAGCTAAGTGAATGGTAGGGAGGTGATTGAAGGGTTGGGGTGATGAGGGGGTGGTAGGATGATGGGCAGCGGTACCGCAAGTGGAAGGGGTATGGTAGCTAATGGTTTGGCAGAGATATATAAAGGGTAGGGGTGATGAGGGGGTAGGTGGATGGGAGGCAGTGGTGCAGTAAGTGGAAGGTGTATGGTAGAGAAGTGATTAAAGGGTAGGAGGGTGATGGGGGTAGGGGGGATGGTGTAGGTGGGTGATAGGGAGAGGGGTGAGAGTGGGGTGTGGAGGAGAGGGGCTAGGTGGTACTTCCCGCGGGTACAATCTGAGGGCCAACTGCGTCACCCTTCGTGATTTGTGGTGCCTTTGTACTCTTTGTTAGCACCTTTGTACTCCCGTGTGCTCTATGCCAACAGTTTTGTACACCGTTTGAGTTCTTTTGTAGTAGTTTTGTAGTTCTACTGTACTCTTATGTGACAGTTTTTATTGTGGTTCCTTTGTAGCAATTCTTTGCTGTTTCTCTTTAAATTAGCATATGACTGGAATATTCATTGATAAAATCTTGTTTGGTGTTTGGTAGGGTTGTCATACCTGATCATAAAAAAAAATGAAGAAGACGTTGCCGAAGACATCCTGCCCCTACTCGACACACACTTGGGCGCTATGTCACCTTGGAGCAGCCGTGATAATTTTGCATGTTTGCATAACATTAATGTATACTGAATACCGGTATACACCATGACCGTAGAAAACGTGTACAGTAGAGAATGTTTACTGTAGAAAATGCCTGCAGTAGAAAGTGTCTGCAATAAAAACTCTAGAATATTTTCCAATTTGGCCTATTTGTCGCAAATTTTTATTTAAATGTTTCTCTTCGAAGTTTAAATTGTCTTAGTCTTGGCATTGCCATAAAGGGGAATTTGTTTTAATTAATAACAGCAATACAAGTATGAAAAAAATTAGAATAATGCGCATGGCTGTAGAATAAGGAAAA
>NC_137017.1:375849-448349 GCF_032717465.1 Coenobita brevimanus | reverse complement strand
TGTATGTCACGGGGTTTTTCTAATATCACGGTGTTTTTAAAATAAATGATTAAATATTATTTGATTGATAATAATATTCAATAATATTGAAGAGCAGAGACAATAATTGTCTTGCTACATCAAGCAACGATTACTTTACGCTGGCTTGTGCACGATTCTCTAAGAACGAGAATTTATAAACTTTCTCAACAGTACACAGCAGAGACTAATTACTCACAATTGCTGAATTACTGTACTGTTAGCCTCTGGAGAAAGTTATTTCACCCCTGACAATAAATAACTAATACCAACATCAGGTCCTTGCTGATGCTTTAACTCCTAGGTGGCACAACGGATTTTAAGTTAATACAGCAAGACTGGTCTAAGTACCAGTTATGAATAGCAAAACGTGTATGCAAGCTAGGAGCTATGTGGGAAATAAGCTTAATTATGGAGAAATGAAACAAGAGTTTACTTTACATTAAGCTCAAGAAAAAGAACTGTTAAATTTATTGATTACAAAAAATAAATTTAACGTTACAATTCAAATCAAATTAATGAGACGCACTCACTCACTCACACAAAAGCTAAATACTTACACCTAGGAAAAAACACCTTAACTAAACTCTTAAGACTACAAAATGCAAAAAGGAAATACTGTAGTCGATGAATGCTTTGTATCACCCAAGGGGTGGGAGTTTGGAGAAACTGTCTCAGTGGAGTCTGGGTGCTAGGGACCTCTTTTCTCGCACTTCTGGAGCACAGGACCTCTCTCCGTCAGAGCAACAACTAGACTGACCAAGTCGTGGGAAAGAAAAGCGGAGCACTAGGCCGCATTTTCTAACGGTCGAGTGAGCAGGGGCGAACAAGAAAAAAACAATAGTATCGCTCAGTACAGCACTTAGTGACGTGCATTAAATCGGTCACTTTTGAAAACGGTGACGAATGTTTTGAAAAGTATACTCCGAAATGGAGAGAGAAACGGTTAACTGAGCGATACACAGTGAGTTTTCCACTAATAGTTCGTGGCTTCTCACAAAAGGGAAATGTCGCGAATTGATTCATGACATTGCGCCCCTACAAAATTAAATTTTTTCCTTATGGGAAAAAATTTGTGGATATATACATATATGTACACATCCTAAGTCATTCACACAAGATTCACACTGTGGTGTGTGTGCTATCCTGCTACAGGAGAAAGTCGCAGTCGCCAGTGAGCGAAAAAACCTCGTATTTACGTTAATAGAAGCAAGCTTGAGGGAAAAACTCCGTGACGACGGTGAAAATCCTGTACTCAGGTCAAACTGAGCGAAAATTCGCTACATTTACACTGACAACTAATTGTTGTGTAGCGTGGTGTATGTAATACACGGTGTAGGTGTGACAGTTGTAGTGTAACTGTACCTATGTGTAAAATGTCATAGTAAATAATAACATGGCGATGACGAAGGCAGAGGAGAAGAGGCGGCAGCATGCGGCAGACGATCAGCTGATCCGCACAACAAAACTGCTACACCCATTGCTGAACCTGCAAAACCAATTAAGGTGGAGCATCAAAAGTGTCAATGAGACGAAATTCTTATTACGTTACAATTACTCTCTCTGCCTAGCAATCAGTACATGCTATGGAAAGTACACTCGAGGTCGCCATTAATTTTAGCACACGATTAGTGTCGGCAAGTTGAGAATCCTTGTGCAAACTCGGGTCTTCAATAGCCTCGAACTGCACACGGGTCCTCAACCTGTGCCTTAACACGTTGACCGCTTATCGGGCCATGGATGTACCGAGCAGAAGTTTCCCCCTCAGCGTATTGGTACATCCTTGACCCGAATGTCCCTTTTCAAAAACTTTTGAAAACGTGAGTATATAATCAATATTGATTTCCATTTGCATTTATTAAAGCTACAGATGTGCTGCAATGGTATTATTTAATACAAAAATACTTATACATAGGTAAGTTATTGATTAATAATCAGCTAAAAATTCATTTGTTTTTCGTTCATCATTTTTTATACAAAATCAGTTTTCACACAATACAGTTAGCTCAAATGCATTATAATCAATATCATAGAAAGGCAGGTATCAAATATAACACTTATGAATGCATTTCTTGTATAAAGAGTAAAAAATCAACACTCCGTTTTAAAAAATATTGAGATATTTCATAAAATAAAACATAGTTCCAAGATGCACAAGAAGCCTGGTAACAATTGATAAACAAAGTAAATGAATTACATAATGTAACAGTAACTGTAAAGGAAAATACTGCTAAATTTAAAAAAAATATAAAAATTTTAAATCTTATGATAAATGAAGGTTATATAAAACATACAAAAATAATTAACTATTACACTATATGACTCGTAATTTGCAAAACTGAATATCCAAATATCTAATTTTTGCCCTATATTATATAACCTATTAGTAGGAAGCTGCATGCTTTTCATTGAAACATGAAATACAAAGGTGGGGTTGTCCATCACACCCAACACAGAAGGTTGATACTCTCCTTGGAGAGAGAGAGAGAGAGAGAGAGATGTGCAGCATATTGAAATAATAAGACATATTTTATAGGTACTAACAGGTATATACATTAGAAAATACACATTTTTCTAAAGTAATGAAATGGTACATCAATGCACCAATTCCCAGAGCAACAAGATATCATCAGTAGGTCGCGTTTTGGAACCCAGATGCACCGAGGCAACCTCGGTACATCGATGCACCAATACGCGAGGGGAGAAAAATATATTAGTGGTTGGCGATTCGGTATACATATGTACCACGACTTTTACGGCTCTAACCAATGCACCACCCTCTAAGAGTGAATCATACCTCCTCTCCCTCCGAAAGTCCAACGGACACTGGCAGGGGAGTGAAGTGAAGTTGACGCTGGGAGGGCGAGAGTGCAGGGTTGCCAAACGCGGCGAACGTGTTAACCTACAGTACTTATATTAGTATCAGGGAGCTGAGAATCCTTGTGCAAACTTGGGTCTTCCATAGCCTCAAGTCGCCTCTGCGGAATTCTCACTTCCCCCTTAACCTACAGTACTTATATTAGTATCGGGGAGCTGAGAATCCTTGTGCAAACTTGGGTCTTCCATAGCCTCAAGTCGCCTCTCAACTTCCCCCTTAACTTACAGTACATAATATATATGTACAGGCCCTGGACATAATGTGTCCTGTGGGGCCAATGGGCGAGACGTCAGGTCTGCACCCACTTCACCACTACCCTGTCTCTCAACTGACTCAGAGATTACAGGTGTGGTTACAAGTGGCACAGGAAGGGCATGTCCCTGATTAGTGGTGATACTTTGGCACACACTGCAGGAACGGACAAAACTATCTATGTCTCGTCCCATCCCTGGCCAGAAAAAGTCAGCTCGGATACGGCCCTGGGTCTTCCTTTTGCCCATGTGACCTCCTGAGGCTGAACAATGACCCCATTGTAACACTGCTAGGCGGTACTTGGCGGGAACGACAAACTGCAGTCGAACCTCGCCCTCGGGTGTTCGTGACTCACGGTAGAGCCGTCCTTGTTTGCGAAGGAACTTGGCTCGACCTCCCCGTGAATACTTAATCACTCGACCCTTTTGTTTGTTCCGCACGGCAGCGAGTGTCGGGTCAGAATGTTGTTCTTGTACAACAAGTTGACTACACATCAGATCTTGCGGCGATTCAGTGATCACTGGGGTGACACAGTCTGGAGCCTCAGCCGTGGCTCGTGTTACCGCAGCAGCCGAAGTCTGAGTAGCGTCATCGGAGCAACTATCCTTGACTCCATTAATATTTCCAATGATGAGTTCAAATAAGGGTTCTGGCATGACAACTGCAAGTGTCGTACCAGTATAAAATGGAGATGCCACCTGGATACGTGCCTCAGGGAACAATCTCACTGATCCATCAATAAGTCTAACTTGGATCTGTCGACCTGTATACTCATCAGGCCGAACCAAACTCTGCTTAACAGAGCAACCTGAGGAACCATTGTCCCTCAGGACATTTACAGAAACACCTCCCACAGACCCTGGCTGAACAAGAAAGGCAGTGTTGCTGGTGGAAGGGTCTGAGGAGGTAGCAGCCAGTCATTCATGAGACTGCGGAACAACCGATGCAGCAAACGTGGCGCCCTGGGAACTAGGTGTCTGAGGAGAGTTCATGGTCGGAGGGGGACTTGTGAACTGTTGGGAAGTACCTGTACTGGTAGAGACGGCACCACCGGGTACTTGTGGAATGAAGGCTGCATTTGCCTCCTGCCTCCGATACACTAATTGACCTGACTGAGGGTTACGTGGCTTGTCCTTGTATTGCTGCTGCTGCTGCTTGGGGAACTGCTTCTGGTTGGGGTGCTTGTTGTACCGCTTCCAAGCAGGCTGCTGTGTATTTTGCCCCTGGTCCTTCTGTGGTTTTGGACCTTGGCCATTACTCTGAGAACGGCCTTGGTGCTGGGATTCAGTCTGAGACGGCTTCCCAGACTTGGCAGTATCTTTTCTGCTCCAGGTGTTTTGCTTACGAGTTTGATACCCGTATGCAGTAAAGAATGCGTCAGCCTTTTCTGCCATTTGGCTGGCATCTTTCACCTGGCAGATCTTAAGCTGTGCTATGAGCTCAGCAGGCCACGACCTCTCTAGCTGTGTACGCAGCATAAGGTCAGTTATCCCCTCACGTGTGGAAGGAGTTTCATCTTTCTCCATCCACTCATTTAAGTAAGCTGTGAGACGATCAAGGAACTGAACAGCTGTCTCCTTGTCTTGGAGACGAGCTCGCATGAACTGAACTTTGGCGTCGTCTACTGTGAGACCATACGCCTTAATGAGCGCAGCTTTCATCATCTCATATGTGAGATTGTCTCCACGAATTCTGTGGAGAATATCGAGGGCAGGGCCCTCAAATAGGCTAAGAAATTGAAGCCGCTTAGCTGCCTCATCCAGTTGATAAATGTCTGCCATGTCCTCAAAATGAGCTATGTACGGCTCGATTCGCTCGCTTTCCTTGTATGAAGGAAGCTTGATGCGTGGGGTCGCCAGGACATGTGCAGGGAGAACGCTCATGGAGCTTGGACCAACTGCACCAGACGTGTCTGAAGCCAAGGAATCTCGCTTGAGCTTCATCATTTCATATTCGTGTTTTTCACGTGCTTCTCGCTCCGCACGTTCGTGCTCTCGTTCTCTCGCGTTGTTCACGCTCGTATTCGCGCTGTTCTCGCTCTTGTACTAGCTCGAGTTCGCACTATTTTTGCTCATGTTCGCGCTGTTGTCGCTCTTTTTCTAACTCGAGCTCGCGTTGTTTTTGTTCGTGTTCACGCTGTTTTCGCTCATATTCGCGCTGTTCTCGCTCGTATTCGCGTTGTTCTTGCTCACGTTCACGAGCGTCTTTCTCACGTTCTTGCTCGTAATTAAACCGTGAGAGAACGTAACTCTGTATTTTCTCTGGGTCAGTGAGACCCATATCTTTGGCTTCCTGTACATAAGCACTGGCTGCCATGGCGCTAATTTATTAAGCAAACGAAACTGAGTACTGACTGCTTCGCAAACGAATACTAATAAACACAAGTAAAGAGTACAGACACAAGCTAATGGTGACCAGTCTTATCTAGTTAACTGGCAAAGAATAAATCAAAAATGTAAATGACTGGGAAGACTCCATAATAAACAATGGGTACGGCGACTTCCCAGGAGCGAATAAAATCGTCTGGCATTACCAAGAATAAACTAGAGTTAAGTACTCTATTGATTAATAAAGCAAAAATCCCCTTGCTAAATTAACTGTAAACACCAGTAAGCTTGTGCCTATAAACTTTAATGATAAATACCTAAATATGAATGAGTGAGTACTATCTCGCGAATAGCTTTAGAGCTAGGAGTTAATATCCTGGCGAGGTCGCCAATTGTCACGGGGTTTTTCTAATATCACGGTGTTTTTAAAATAAATGGTTAAATATTATTTGATTGATAATAATATTCAATAATATTGAAGAGCAGAGACAATGATTGTCTTGCTACATCAAGCAACGATTACTTTACGCTGGCTTGTGCACGATTCTCTAAGAACGAGAATTTATAAACTTTCTCAACAGTACACAGCAGAGACTAATTACTCACAATTGCTGAATTACTGTACTGTTAGCCTCTGGAGAAAGTTATTTCACCCCTGACAATAAATAACTAATACCAACATCAGGTCCTTGCTGATGCTTTAACTCCTAGGTGGCACAACGGATTTTAAGTTAATACAGCAAGACTGGTCTAAGTACCAGTTATGAATAGCAAAACGTGTATGCAAGCTAGGAGCTATGTAGGAAAGAAGCTTAATTATGGAGAAATAAAACAAGAGTTTACTGTACTTTACGTTAAGCTCAAGAAAAAGAACTGTTAAATTTATTGATTACAAAAAATAAATTTAACGTTACAATTCAAATCAAATTAATGAGACGCACTCACTCACTCACTCACACAAAAGCTAAATACTTACGCCTAGGAAAAAACACCTTAACTAAACTCTTAAGATTACAAAATGCAAAAAGGAAATACTGTAGTCGATGAATGCTTTGTATCACCCAAGGGGTGGGAGTTTGGAGAAACTGTCTCAGTGGAGTCTGGGTGCTAGGGACCTCTTTTCTCGCACTTCTGGAGCACAGGACCTCTCTTCGTCAGAGCAACAACTAGACTGACCAAGTCGTGGGAAAGAAAAGGGGAGCACTAGGCCGCATTTTCTAACGGTCGAGTGAGCAGGGGCGAACAAGAAAAAAACAATAGTATCGCTCAGTGCAGCACTTAGTGACGTGCATTAAATCGGTCACTTGAAAATGGTGACGAATGTTTTGAAAAGTATACTCCGAAATGGAGAGAGAAACGGTTAACTGAGCGATACACAGTGAGTTTTCCACTAATAGTTCGTGGCTTCTCACAAAAGGGAAATGTCGCGAATTGATTCGTGACAGTGTATATATATATATATATATACCGTATATGAGAGAGAGAGAGAGAGAGAGAGAGAATGTGTGTGTGTGTTGGGCCTAACTAGAGAGACTGAGAGTAGAGGCACTTTGAGGTTACGTTTTCCAGCTGCCGTCCCTTCCAAGTTACGCCTTGAACACTATATATATATATATATATATATATATATATATATATATATATTATCAAAGCAGTATCACTTGCGCCTGTGATGACATGTTGCGAAACTCGCAAGAAAATCAAATGGAAAGGACCACCAAGCTTTCGTCTGTAGCTATTTCAAGACGTGTGTCTTGAAATTGACGAAAACTTGTGGTCTTCTTTATTTGATTTGCTTGCGAGTTACACAATATATAAGTATATATCTATATTCAATGAACATTGATTGTAGTTCTAATCTTCTGCGTTTCCCCATTTATATTTTATATATGACGGCCTAGTTGTGTTTATTTTACAGTTGTGTTCATATGTTTACCTACAGTAGGTGTGTTTACGTGGCTATGTTTACGTTAGCGTGTTCCTGTGCGTATCTGGCAAGGGGGAAAGTGCCATCGAGGGTGTAGGTCTCCAGGATGGTTCTCCTTGGTCATGCGAAGGGATTCACAGTTTCTGATGGATTCTCTGCGGCAGCTATTCTTTTTTGCAGGAAGAACAAGAAACCGCAAGAGCCTGTATTGTCCTTTCCTAGTCCATCCTGCAACCCAGAAATATAAGCTACGATAATTTGCCTTGCGACCTTTTTTTTTTTTTAGGTTAACGGGAGGTAATACTCTCGCCTTTCCTTGTCCGTCCTGCTAAAAGAAATCATGGTTAAGCGAGATGGTGTATGGCTCTCCCCTCAATATTTATTCACTTATCCTTGTGTACCGGTCCCTCTTCATTTCTTTCTTCTTTTTATCAACTAGTTATGCACCATCCTTTCTTTTTCTCATATCTTTTCCTCTTTATTGATCGAGTACTCCATAAGCACTACTGTATTTCCCCTTCGTATCTTTGTGCATTTTTTTTTTTTCCTCTCTCCCCTTCCTCTACCCACAAGGATTTCTGTAATCAAATACCATATTTTATAGGCATGGAAAAGGACAGAGAAACATTCGGAAATACAATTTGCACTTTTTTATTCAGGATTAAGTTGATACAATATCTTTATAATTTTTTATCTTTAATTAGCTACTACAGTTCATCACCGTGTTACATAACAAATGTACGTAAAAGATTTTGTATACAAAAGTCATACACGCGTAGGCTACTGTAAATATAAAACCTTGAAAAACGTCTGGGCTCAGGCAGAATATATCGAAGCTTTTTTACATACCCCTTGGGGTAAGTGTACCCATGTTTAGTTATCCGTGGAAAAGGGGACTGTTAAATCCATAGTTAACGAGGCTGACCTTGGGATAACACTGGGCTGGTCTACTGTACACTGGAGGTCGACCTTGTGTTGAGGGTGAGCCCTGGCCAAGACCTGCCCAGCGAGTGCCACCGCACACAGGTCGTACAGATCCTTGTACTTACTCACCCAGTCAGGGAATAGCTTACCCAGCTTGGCGGTAGCTTCCTCCCCGCTGAATCGAGTCACAAAGTCCATAAAAGCGATGCAGTGGTACAAGCAGGATCTAGCCCGAGGCAGCTGCATGGCGAATTGCATCGTGTAGCAGAATTGGTCTCCAGATCTTTTACACAATTCCTTTATGTAATCTGGACAAGGGTTCTGCATACTGTCAAAATAGAAAAAATCCTTGTCCTTCCCACGGTATAAGACCACACAGTGGATTAAGGGTTCTCCTCCCTCCATCACATCCTTGGTGTCCTTAAGGCCTATTAGTAGGCCACATCCTGGCCGAATCCTAGCGACATTGTTTGGATCAGGCTGGGGTAAATTGGTACGTGAAAAGGTTGGAAAAGGACAGAGCGGACTCGTAAGCAACTCCACGGCTTCGTTTAAACGTAACATTCTTATTTTTATCAACTCACGCTCAGTGATATTCTGAAGAAGGGGCATTCCAGCTTTCTTAAGTATTCGGCTAGTGATTGTGATCGCATTGCAATCGGGCATGCTTCCGAGAGAACAGTACGATCGAAGAATTTCAGAGAATTTTATTCCCAGCTGAGCCGTCGGTGTTTGAGGATAGTTTGACACGAAAGCCATGAATGTGATACAGTGATATAACGAAAAATTAACGATCCTGTGATCTTGCATGCTCGGATCTAATAAGTTGCATATTTTACAGTCATTTCTGTTAACGATCTCCCAAACGGCCGAAGGTACTAAAGCATTGTCAAAATAAAAAAATTCTTTGTCAGTACCACGGTAAAGAACAGCATATTCGATGTTGAAGATCTGTTCTCTGATTATGTCGGTTTTAGTTAGTAGCCGACGTTTCAGAGGGTCGTCGGTGTTCGGTTGCAGCAGTAACAGACGGCCTTGCCTGGGTGAAACCTTAAACATCTTATCTTCGGTCGATTGAACTGGCATGAAATATTTTGAAATAGGAGTTCTTTTACTTGTAATTATTTCCAGGACGTCTTTTATTTCCTGTGAAATCGCTGTAACTATGTTATAGTTCACTGTTGTAGTTAAGGGCACCATTTTGTGGTCACTGTGCATACTTGCACCCTCACTGAATCCCGTCCCGCTTATCACTGTAGGCCACGTCCCTCCGCCCACTGATGCCCAGCCACCTAGCGGCAGACGCTGACGTCATCGCACTGCAATCATTGTTCGCGTACCAGTCATGAAGTAGACGGGATCGGAATGTGTTGGGTTGCAGGGCGTTCTTGTATGAAGTTATGTATTTTGCTGAAAGAAGTTTTATTGCTTGTCTTTCATTTTGGTATTACTGTTAGTTATTTTACATTTATTAATACAGTCTATAATTATTTTGAAAAAGTAACCTTGTTGTTGCTGTTGTCTAGCATTAGGCCTTTTATTGTGTCGTCCTGGAGCCTCTAATATATTAACGTTGTCCCGCGCATAGCCTACCCCTTCTGCGCCCGGAACTTCGTCAGAGTTGTGGTATCAGCTCATCCATGCGTTAGACCTGGACTCTGTGGAAAGGCTAACAGCCAATCAGAATGGTCCCCACTAAGAGTAGTGGGTATATCGTATGAGAAAGAGACCAAGTTAGGAGTACATTCTTTCCTATCCAAACTCTCATTCTTGCTATGAACTAACGTCTTTTGTTCCTCTGCTTTCCTCATAGCTCAGCAACAGAAAAATATGAGTAAAAGTACATGATGTATATTCCTATTTCTACTCAGTTTACGCCGGCGTGCCACAAGGATCAGTTTTGGTGTTAACCCTGTTCCTGGTTCATATTATTGATCTCTTGACAGTCACACATAATCCCATCCATTCATATGCAGATGACTCAGCACTTCGCAGTTCACACTCAAACACCCGTTCACCAAGTTTAATATCTAACTCTCAACTCAATGCAGCCATCTCCATAAATCAAGACTTACCTAAGATCAATGAATGGGGACAAAATAACCTTGTCTCATTTAATGCTAGTAAAACCAAATCTATATAATTTACCAATAGACAGATATTGCCAGATTCGTATATTGTCTTCAATGCTGCTAATATTCCTATCTCCAAAAGCATTGAAATTTTTGGTTTTTCTGTTAACAGTGCCCTCAGCTAGACCTCTCTTGTCAGATCATTTGCTAATACCGCCTCAGAGAAACTTGGATTACTGTACAGAGTCCGTAACTTCTTCACTGACGAGCAGTTAACTATAATTTATAAGAGTCATGTGCGCTTTCATCCAGAATAGTGCTCACCCTTGTGGAATGGATGTGGAGAGGTTGCACTAAAACAACTAGACAAAATTCAGAACAAAGCTGTTGGAGCTATTAATAACCCGGCTATTACAAATAAACTACTTCCCCTATAAGTAAGAAGGAATGTTGCCTCCCTTGCATTATTTTACAGATACCGGTACTTTTGTGGTAAATGCTCAGACGAAGCTGCGTCCTTTGCGCCACCTCTCCATTCCTTCCCCGGTGCTACACGGGCATCTGGTAGCGCTCATGAGTGGTATATCACACAGCCATACTGCAGAACTTATGCCTATCAGAGTTCTTTTATTCCCCGAACTGCATCTCTCTGGTATTCCCTTCTCCAGTGTTGTTTCCCCCCAAACTTCAACCTACGTCTGTTCAAGTCCAACTGTTACGGATTTTTTATGAATGGAGGACGCCAGTAATCTGGTGTATGGGTTATTTTTTTATTCATTTATTTTTACTTCCTCTGTTCTGTTATTTAAAAAATGATAAATAAATATGAAGGTATGAACGAATTTCCGACTATAAAAGAAATATAAATGAAGAGTGTTTACATTTTTGCCTGCAGGAGCATCTCGTTAGAAGAGGGTGAAGAGCCTACAGTGCTAAAGAAACTAAGATAATACCGGTATGGTCTATTGGTACTTGCTTCGGCTCCACTCCTCCGTTCAGTAGGTTGTGTTCAATTTCGTTGTTTCCGATACTGTGATACTGATCTCAATCCATAATTCTTGACAGTTGTATATAGACATTCAAGGTTTACGATAACAATTATTAGAATATAGATTATTGTGTTAGAAACATTGATAATACCGCTCAGAATCATCAGTGGTTTTACGGTTTATATTAAACCGTGCATAAAAAAGGATACTCAATCCCAAAACGAAGAGAGTCGGGAGAGTAGACAATAGCAGGATAGCTGCTGGTAAAGAATGGATGGGTTTAGTGCCAGTGGGATAGTTATTGTATCTTTAGGATGTATAAGCTGGAATAAATGTGTAGCTTATGTTCCAATAAGAATACTCTGTACTTACGTTTTTCCTGCAAGCCCTTTACTAAGCTTTTCGTCCAGTGCCAAAAGACATTATGGTGAAGGAGCGTACATGGTTAGAACAATGGAGTAGTTGGAGAGGCAGCCCTGGCCGCCCCTGATATTATGTAAGGCAACCCCAACAGTAACACAGATCGCTGACCCCCCCCCCCCCAATACGCCCCCACTCAGCCCACGACCTATTTTTTTTTTATAGTGATCTCCGTGTAAAGCGAACTGAACATGCAGGATCTGAAAAAAATGAGCGAGTTTGTAAACATGCTTTCGTTCAGTCACATAAACAGAAGAATCAAGTCATTCCTAGACATATTCAGGGGAAGGATAAATAAATTTACTTATTTTCTGTACAATGTAGACACTGTAATTTATATATTAATGTATTCTTTATTCAGTGCTCTCTCTCTCTCTCTCTCTCTCTCTCTCTCTCTGTGCAGCAAGGGTTCCCAGCCTGGGGTACATGTACCCACAGGGGTACATTTGCACTTCTCAGGGGGTACATAGGGGTTTGAGACAATAACCATGGTGTACAATACATGGTGTTCTAATCTACAGTCAGATTGCACAAAATCGTGTTATTATCAATTTCCTCATTCCAGTAAACAAAACTCTTATTAAAATTATATCAGTGAGGTGACTATACCAATTTTTTTTTCTTCCACTCTTACGTGACTTCCCGCGGCCCACAATCTGTATTGGACGTGAAACGATCAGGTATGTACAGTATATGGCGACTTGAGGCAGCGGTGTACCGCTCGGTAATGTCTGAGTCACACAGTCCTACTGATCACAGCTAGTGAGGGTGTGTTAATAATGTTCGTCACCGGCACTGTTGCCGTAGCTTTGTTGCAAGTGTTGCATAAAAAGTTTACATAACAAGAACAATAAATGAAATGACGAGAATTTCCGAAATTAATAAAAAGAATATTTTTAAAATGTCGTATGAACATTACCTTTAAATAATACATTTTTTTTTTTAATTTTGGAAATTCTTGTCTTTTCATTTATTGTTCTTGTTATATATAGGTAACTTTGGTCAATATTAAGGACTCGCACCACAGCCGGGACCTCAGTTCAAATGAAAGTTTTGTGTTCGTGTCATAAGCTTCATTGCTATTTTTTTTTTCTTTTTGCTGCCGCAAATGGATTTTTTTTTTTTTTTTTAGCATTAGAATGTCCAAAAACCTAACCTAACCTAACCAGTATGTGTTTGGGGGCTGTTAGACTGTTAGAAAGGTTAGGTTAGGTTTTTTGGTTAGGTTAATGCTAAAAAAAATATCATTTGCCGTGGAAAATATATATATATATATATATATATATATATATATATATATATATAAAATATATATATATATATATATATATATATATATATATATATATATATATATACTTTACACATACAGATTTCGTATTAAAATAATATAAAATTAGTATACCGGTAATTTTATCAGTTTCTGATAGTTAATTTTTAGGGGTACATGGGAACCTGTCAGAATGCCCTAGCGGGACGGAGGAACAAAAAGGCTGGGAACCCCTGATGTACACACACACACACACACACACACACACACCTCCCCCCATGGTCAGACTGCTTGCTACGCCGCTGCATGCGACGCTGTGCCTCAGTATGGGCAAACCCCCTCAGACCCTTCAGATTTCTTGGGCTACCATGTAATTATTCATGGCCACAACATTTTAAAAATTCCATCAGTGTCCCTGGTTAGGACATCTGTACTTGCTCCTTGACAATAATTGAAGACACTTCTGTGGGAGACCATAATATTTAAAGTTGGGAAATCCGTCAGCTGAGAGGCAAGGTAAGCTGCGTTAGAGCACCATATTACCTTTTTAGGACATTTTGTTGACGGCAGAAAATAGGGGAACTAGTATCGTTAAGTACCGAGTGTTAGAAAAATGGAGAGACGAGGACCCAGACAGATCTTACAGTTAAAAAAGTGAAAGTGGTTGAGGAAAGTCTGGTTAACGTGAACACTTAGTCAACACGAATGAGGATTGTAAGTTGATAAATACAGCAGGACTTTTGTTACCGGTATATGTTCCTTATACAGATTCGCACTGTTGGACCTAGCATTTAGAGAAAGAATGGCGTAACCAGAGAAGTGGCAGTGAACACAGATTTTGAGAGAAGACTCCTTTACAGTTTTCCTTAAACCCGATCCCCCAGAATTAGGCTTGGTTATCTCATCGTTTATATGTCCTGGCTATGTTTCTGTACAGAAAAGTCCGTAACGATTTAAAGGTCTGCCAAGATAGGGGTAGTACAATCTTTAGCAACGGTTAGGCACCATCCATCCTCAGCAATGGAATAACAAGGTGGTAATTCACAGATGACACTATTCTAGGTGTTACAGTTCCATCTGAAACAATTTGTACAGAAATACAAACTGTGTGTGAAGTTTTTATTCACGACTAGCCTTTTTTTTTTTTTTTTTTTTTTTTTTTTTTTTTTTAATGTCTGGTTGCGGATTTTTGTAGTTTCGAACCTTATGAGTTGCCCAAACATATATATAAATATTTTCGTCACTAATATTAGGTTAAATAAAGGAATTGTCTTATTTATTTATTTATTCTTTTTTATATGAGAGAGATATGGAGAGGGGATTACAACCTGGGGTGGGATGTTCAAAAGCTCGTAACCATAGATATAAATATACCTAGATGCCGCATGACACTACTTTAGATACGTCTACGTGGCCGCAGTCTTCGAGCGGTCGAGGCTGGCGATGTTGTGTTCCAGACATGGGGCAAAGTTGACCACTGATTACCTAGAAATGCCGCAACACCGTGCTGCTTTTGGGTGTAAAAACCGTCGAAATATAAAAACAAGACAACAGGGAATAACTTTCCACGAGTAAGTTCATTTAAAGACTAGTTTTTGTGTGTTAATTTGACGTCAGCTTGCAGTGCATTTTGGGTGACAGTGTCAGTAATGCCCATATGTTTGCTGTACCACGGCCAGTGGCATGGGAAATTATTATTTTACAATCTTAAACCTGATGCAAAATTATTTGCTTTCTTGATTTTCTTCTGCATAAAGTATCATGGAAGATTAGGGGGAAAAAAGCTGCATAAGCATTTGAAAGTCAAGAGTTTGGAGGCTGTCCATTCCAAGAAATGACCGGATATATTATGAAAATGTATTGTTGTGCAGCTGTCACAGTGTCCGTATTAATATTATAATATGTATTCAAGGCCAAGCACAATGATTCTGTTTCATTTGTCCCCATGAAGGTATTATTTTACAAGTTGCCAGTATGTGGCTAAGGGATATTACCACCATAAACGCATAGTATGATACCTAACTCTAAGGAAAACATTCCGCTGCAGCAGGTTAGGTTAGGTTAGATTAGATCTGTCCCCTCTTCCCTTGGGGCTAAGGTGCATATGAATGTGTGTGTGTGTGTGTGTGTGTGTGTGTGTGTGTGTGTGAATGAGTAAATTGGGAGTGTCATCCTGTCTTGGCTTCCTCCTTCTTTGGGGGAAGCAGCTTATGTATATACTGTACTGTGTGTATATATATATATATATATATATATATATATATATATATATATATATATATACAGTATATAATTATGATCATGTAGATAGATAGGGTAACAGACACATAAAGGAATCAGACCGCTTATCCAATCCAAACCATATTAAATTTTAGTGAGTGTGTACATCTCTGCAAACCTTATGCTTTGACAATATACTTCAGCTGCCATGGACGTGTAGTTGCTTCACGCTGGCTTTCTCTACAACGAGACTGCACCCTTCTTTATCACTGTCACCCCTTTAACACCATCTAACCTCCTTCAAGCCTGACACCGTCTGACGACCTTGTATCATGACCCAACACCCTCCCATCACCGTCTAACACACTTTAAGACCATTAGCACACTTCTAACAATCTAATACCCTTCTAACACTATCACCAGTTTAACATCTAACTTTCTTCTAACGTTAACCTTTTAGCACCACCGATCACCTCTAACACCATCAACCTTTCGAACACCAACTAACACCCTTTTCGTTTCATCCATCTCTTCTGACATCATCTAGCGCCCTTCTGGCACTATCTGACATACTTCTAACACCATGAATCGCCTTTTCAACTTAATCGTTGTGCACAGTACTCTTTAGGCACCTGCGCCTCTTTTAGGGACCTACCGTACGCTGTGCATGCTGCTAGCAGCTATATTATTATTATTATTATATTATTATTATTATTTTGGGTATTTGATTTTTACCCTGTATATAAAAGTTAGATTTATACTAAGTAACTAATTATTTGTCAAGAGACCTGAGTTTACAATATCTCCCCATATTTTAGTATATTTGCATATTGATTTCTCATTATGAGTCGTTCCTGCACGTCCCACGCAGTTTGCTATCGGTGTTGTTGTTGTATTGGCTAGTGTAGCGTGTGGTCCTGGCCTGGAATTCCCTGGTGAGCAGCGGATGTGATGATAGTCGTGGTGGTGGTGGTGGAGATGGTGGTTGAGGCAGTGAAGATGATGGTGGCAGTCGTTTTGTTGATGATGATGATGATATGGATAATGGTGGTAGTGGTGGTGGCAGCGATGGTGATCATGGTGACAGTAGTGATTGAGATGACTGTGCATGTTGTGGTGATGGAGATGGTGTTTCTGCTTGATATTATGGGTGGTAGTGGTAACGCTAACGATGATGATGCTGGTGGTGTGTGGTAGGGGTGGTGGTGGGCGGCAACATTGGTGGTAATAAAAATGATGATGATAGTGATGTACAGATGGGTATATTAATAATGATGATGATATTGATGAAAATGATGGTTGTGGTGGTGATGGCGGTATATGTTAGAGGTGATGAGATATAGTAATGCTGGTGGTGGTGATGATAGTGATGATAGTGACAGAAGTGTAGGGATAGTAGGTTGTATTTATTGGGATGGTGATAGTGATTAGATAAGGTAAGCTATTGTAATATGGTAATGATGGTACTGAGAGCAGTGGTGATTGTAACAGGTACAACATACAGATGGTACAGTAGTTTATGGTGATGGTGATGATGGTGGTGTTAATGGTGAAGGTGGTAATGGTGATAGTGAGGTGATAAGTTTTATATTATAGTAATGGTGTTGATTTAAAATTACAGCAGTGATGATATTGCTTGTTCCTAAAAAATGGTGGTGATAAGCATTTTCTTCACCATAGTATCCAAGTTATGGTGATATGGTGACGGTAGGGGTGGTGAATAACTCCTTGACGAAGATCTCTGAGTGAAAAAAAAAAAATCTTCTGTTGTCAGCCTAATAGAGCTCCTAGGTTAACCAGCCGTAAAGAATATGTTAGTTAGAGTGGTTGTAAAGCCTCTAAATACTTTTTTTTTATTTATTTATTTTTTTAGCCGAATAAAATATTCTGTTGTTAGGGTGAATGAATTACCTAAGTGCACCAGCCGCAGCTAAAGGGTTAAAGTGGTCCACTACGATGACAGATGCTGGAGAGGGATGTTTTTGTGTGGTGACACTGACATAACTGGGCGGTGGAGCTGCCCGGCTAAACAAGCGTCCCTCCCTCTCTGGCACCGTGCAAGGAGGGTGGTGGACTGCAGTTCACTGCTACTACCGTACTACTACCACCACCACCACTACTACTACTGCTACTCCTCCTCCTCCTCCTCCTCCTACTACTATTACTACTACTACTACTACTTCCACCACCACCACCATCACCAGCACTACTACTACTACTTTCCTTCTTTTATCCTTACGACCCCAAGTCAGTTTTAGTCAGCTTTTGAGATACCGAGCTGGAGATAAGAAAAAAAGAAAAAAAAACTCCCCTAGAACGGAACAAAATCGTTAGGTAGCTTCCAGAATAAGACAAAAAGACGGCCTCTAGTTGAAGCGGTTAGTGGTGATTTAACGATATAATTTACCACTATTTTCCCTTCCCATTTTGTTTAGCTAGTGTTCATATATTTTACTGTGATAATGTCTTTAGGAGTAACCCATTCAGTTAGGTGTTACTGAACCATTTTAAAGGTGGTTATGAAGTGAAGAGAGAACCTGTATTTTTCTCTGATGGTGGTTATGAAGTGTTTGGGAATTTGTTAAAAAATAGTAGTTCGTTTTTTAGGTGGTAATGATTTCTGGCAGTGTGGTTGTAACTCATTTAAGTGGTGATAATTTCTGAGAGTAGTAGAGTAGCGTTTTTCTTTAGGTGATGATAATTTCTGGCAGTAGTAGACTAGCGCTATTAACCATTTAAGTGGTGATAATTTCTGAGGGGATAATAGCGTATTAATGTACAGTACACCCTGCCAAAAAAATATCAGCACCGTTGGGTACGATGATTGTGAAGATTAGCAACTTCCACAGACACACATGAGTATAAATGTGGTGCCTCAAAACATATACCACCCAGTAAATGAATCTTTTTGCAATGTTCAGTTCTAATAATTACCAGAGATAATATTTGCACGTATAATTACAGGATGCCCCATATATCACAATGCTTCATCTATGTTTCAGAATGACACGTTGGTGTGAGTGTGCCGATATTTTTTTGGGAGGGTGTAGGTGATACTGTATGAGAGAATAGAAACCATTTATGAAAATACTGTAGTGATTATTTTTATGAAGATTAAAACCTAACCCATATATCTGTGGTACTTACTTCTGTAATGATAATAATTCAGTGGCTAATTAAGGTGGTGATAATTTCTGCGGTGACAGGGCCGCTAAGAACTCATCCCCGAGACACGCACTGAAACCAAACTTGACATGGACCTGCTTTGACATGCGGGGCATGAACATGCTAAATTTCAGCTCCTTCCACCCAGCGGTATGACCTGTACAGGGTTATCAGTCTGGCAAAAAATCGGTCACAGAAGTATGTGTGGCTGGCGCGCAGCTGACCGCACGCTTTTATAAATTACACCATCCTTGTCAGCTCGTCATCCCGCTTCTTTAATGTGTGGCATATCAAGTCCGAGGACCAAATGTGGACACACACACACACACACACACACACACACAAATCGCTTAATCGTATATTATTATTGATATACGCGATGTCCCGGGAGATGCTTGAGAAAATTCAGTTTAGTATTCTTGAAATAATTTTAGCATTGTCAGTGCATTATTAACATTGGTTCAGTGCTCAGCCGTTATGGAGCCACAGTTACTGATGACCGTGTGGGCGATCTGTGAGGGAGACTATTTTTGTCCATAAGCCCATCAGTAATTGTATTTTCGTAATGGTCAGGGTTTGAATCCATGTTGATATATTATTTCGAAATTTACCCATGGATAACTCCCTGAAGTTTCTCACAGATTTTCCGAGATAATTTCAGTGGGAACAGTAACCAATGTAATTTGCTGAGAAATTCTGTTAAAGTAACCCAAAATGTACTTTGAAAATTTATAAAGCAGTAGTAGTTTTTTTTTTTATGTGGTGGTACTGTTATGAGTGTTAACTGATTTAGGTGACAGTGTATCGGCGACAGAAACAAAAGTATACGGGTTGTGATGGTTTATGCAGAAACTGTAGACTGATATATATATATAAATTATATATATATATATATAGATACGGTATATGTATAGTTTACGTAAGTGGTGATAATTTTGAGTGATAACCATTTATTGAGGCAGTAATTTCTTCGGGAATACAAACAAGTTTATTCAGGTGGCGATGGTTTCTCAGGGAATTTTTTATTTTTTTTCGTGACCGACTCTGGGCAAAGGCTTCAGGGCCTATCCCTATGTCCCAGTAGTCCTCCTACATCTCCACATGTCACCTCTTCGGCGCTAACACCCACCATCCATGTTGAATATATGCCAAGGCTGTCTCATACAGGACTGGTGTACTGGTATTAGCGACGGTACTTTTGTGACATGTCTGCGAGTCATCTGGTAGATCAGAAAAGTCTGCCTTTTGTAAAATTCAAATCCTTAAACTGTTCCCTGCCCCAGCCGGGTTTCGAACCTGGGTCCATTAGGACTGCAGGCCGCCTCCCCCTACTTAAATATGTGATGATTTATGTCAGGGTAATACATAATCAATTTATTTGGGGGTGATAAGTAGCAGGCAGTCCATATAGTTAGGCTTTGGTAGTGGTATAGCTCTTAGAAGTAGGCTCAGTCATTTGACAGGGGACCATACAGTACATAGTGGTATTGATGGTTTTGAGGGTGATAGCATGGGTGAGATAGCCTGTATATACATATATACATACACACATACGCTGTACCTACAATATAAATTTTTACTGCACATACATGCGTATTGTTCACACTGCTGGCTGCTTTTGCTGCGTAACATACCCAGGAAGTATAAATTCACTTACATACATATGTGTACATATACTTACATACATGCATGTATATATACTGTATACAAGACGTACATAGGCGGCTGCTTATGTACTGTACCGAATCCTAAACAGTACACACAGGAATCCTAAATTCACTTTCTGTTCAGAAATACATGCTTGCATCCATAGGCTACACATACGGATGTACGTACATGGATATCTGTATACATACGTAGGCTACATAACTGTATATACATACATGGATATTTATATCCACACAGATTACATACGGTATATACATACGTGCGTATTCATATGCATACATATGCTACATATATATAATATACATACTGGTACTGTACATGCCTATTTATATGCATACATAGGCCACATACCGGTATATATATATATATATATATATATATATATATATATATATATATATATATATTCATTCATTCTTTGCCAGACGCCATGTATCCCAGACGGGGTGGCCAAGGGCTTAGAGTTAATTGTTTTACAGGGAGGGGCACTAATCCTCCACCAACCCCACTTGACACGTAGGGATGCCAACAGCATCTGGTGTTCCCAGGCGGTCACCCATCCAAGTACTAATCAGACCCAACGTTGCTTAACTTAGCTGATCGGACGGGAAGCGGTGTACTCAACGTGGTATATATATATATATATATATATATATATATATATATATACATAGGCTACATACATATACATATACATAAGCTACATATGGTACACATTGCAAAAGTAAAGGCGTTACGGTAATGGTAAGGCCAGGTAGTTGAAGAGAGAGAGAGAGAGAGAGAGAGAGAGAGAGAGAGAGAAAGGCATATACCAGGAAAACAGATAAGAGTAAAATAAGTAGAAGTCTCACTCTCCAACAATGCTGGTATGTACTGTGTTTTGTACCGTGTGTAAAACTTTGTGTTAGGTCTTTACCGGTCATGTTCAACCTCACCGCTGGGGCATTATCAAAACACTGCTTCATCAAGTGGGGGTTTTGTTTAGCCAGCGATGGACCACTTCCCCACCCTCTGCAGAGTTTCTAGCCAAAACTGAGGAAAGCCTGATTTTTTTTTTCTTTTTTTATCGAGGAGAAGATTCACTTAACAAGTTGGTGATGCTGGGAGAATGGAACGTATATCTGAGGGAGAAGTTCTAGTAAATAAGTTTCGATTCATAGTTCATTTGAAGTACAACAGTGTTACTCGGACATATTGCATTCAGCCGATCACAATCAACCTGTCAAGTATATCTTCGCCTCGTTAAAAAAAAAAAAAAAAAATGATTATTGCCTAAACCTTCCCTTAGAATACGATAAGACACAGTCCAATATACATCCAGGTCCCCAGTTGTACTGCTAGTAAACAGGGATGTAAGGAAAACAGCACTGAGTCACTCGTTTGCCTCGCCCAGTGTCCGTTGCCAAAGATGTTTCCTCCATCGTCGTCACAAGATGAACCCGTATCCTGCTATCCATCCCTAAGGGGATCATTAAGGGGATCAGTGTAATCCATTATACATCAGTGTAATCCATCATGTAAACCGATATAATCCATTGTGCAGTAGACCATCCATTGTGAAGTAGGCCAATGTCGTATAGACTAATCCATTGTGATGCAGACTGATATATCCACTGTGAGGTATACCGATATAATCCATTTTGAAGTAGGGCAGTATAACGTGTTGTAAAGTATACCGATAGAATCCACCGTGAAGTAGACCAGTATAACTTATTGTAAAGTAGACCAAAATAATTTATCATAAAGTAGACATGTGCTTCACCGTAAACCAAACCAGTGTTAACCACTGTTTATGCATTTAAATGATGCCTCATGCAGTGGACAATTGTAATCCACCGGAAAATGAACTTGATCTGCTGTAAAGTAACCGTACTTGACTATTCAAACAGACCGGTGTGGCCCTTCGTAAAAGTGGTCGGTATAATGCAGTGAAAAAGTGGTCGATATAATCCACAGTAATAGTGGCTGAGATAATCCACGGTAAAAGTGGTCGAGATAATCCATTGTAAAAGTGGTCGAGATATTCACTGTAAAAGTGGTCGGAATATCCACTGTAAAAGTGGTCAAAAAATCGACCGTAAAAGTGGTCGAGATATTCACTATAATTGTGGTCGAGGTATTCTCTGTAAAAGTGGCTGTGATGATTCATTATGAAAGTGGTTGAGATAATCCACTGCAAAAGTGGGCGATGTAAACCATCCTATAATGTTTTAAAGTAATTCAACCTATAATGTACGTAATGCTTCGATATAATAACTCATATAATGCGTCTGCAGAAGTGGTCGACATAAACCATCCCATAACACTTTAATGAAATCCAGCCTATAATGTACGTAATGCTTCGATGTCATAAAATGCGTCTGCAAGTGGTCGATATAATCCATCCTATGATGTTTTAATGTACTCCAACCTATAATTCATATAATGAATCAATATGTCAAAAGAAGTCCGTATAATCCATCGTATACTATGTCCATTATTCAAAATGCGTCGATAAACTCCATCGTATAACGCGTCGTTATAATCCATCAACAGACGGGTTGATATCATCCACTATTAAACGAGACTATTCAGTCCATCGTAAAATGGGTTGCTATCATCCATCATACTCGCAAAATTGTTCGATATAGCCCATCGCAAAATGAGTTTTATATTTAATCCATGGTTAACGAGGTTGACCATGGGATAACACTGGGCTGGTCTGCTGTACATTGAAGGTCGACCTTGTGTTGAGGGTGAGTCCTGGCCAAGACCTGCCCAGCGAGTGCCACCGCACGCAGGTCGTAGAGATCCGAATCCTTACTCACCCAGTCCGGGAATAGCTCACCCAGCTTGGCGGTAGCTTCCTCCCCGCTGAATCGAGTCACAAAGTCCATAAAAGCGATGCAGTGGTACAAGCAGGATCTAGCCCGAGGCAGCTGCATGGCGAATTGCATCGTGTAGCAGAATTGGTCTCCAGATCTTTTACACAATTCCTTTATGTAATCTGGACAAGGGTTCTGCATGCTATCAAAATAGAAAAAATCTTTGTCCTTCCCACGATGTAAAACCACACAGTGGATTAAGGGTTGTCCTCCCTCCATCACATCCTTGGTGTCCATAAGGCCTATTAGTAGGCCACATCCCGGCTGAATCAAATTAACCTTGTTTGGATCCGCTTGGGGTAAAATGATAGGTGAAAATGTGGGAAAAGGACTGAGCGGACTCGTAAGCAATTCAAAGGCTTCTGCAACGCGTAACATTCTTATTTTCGATAAATCACGTTCAGTGATATTCTGGTCTAGCGGTATTCCAACATTGTTAAACACCTTCTTAGTGACTCGGATCGCACTGCAGTCTGGGATGCCTCCGCATGAATGGTACGATTGAAGACTGTGGGAGAAAATTGCCCCCAATTTAACCGTTGATGTTTGAGGATGGTTAGATACGAAAGCCATGAATGCGATAGAGTAATACAACGAAAAATTGATGATCCTGTAATCTTGCATGCATAGGTCTAAAGTTGTGCATGATTGACCGCCTGATCTGTTGATTATTCCCCACACGATAAATGGTACTTGTGCATTATCATAACTGTCAAAATAGAAAAACTCATCATCAATACCTCGGTAAAGAATAACAAATTCAATGTCGAAAATCTGTTCCATGATTATATCGAGCAGGGTTAGCAGACGTCGGTTGTAAGGATCTTCGATGTTGCGTTGCAGCAATAATACACACCCGTGTCCGGGTTTAATAGTGAGGCGTGTAACTTCCCTCGAAAGAATTAGTTTGAAATATTTCGAAATTGGAGTACTTGAACTCGCTGTCACTTCCAGGACATCTGCGATGTCCTGTGATATTGCTGTAGCCATGTTGTTATTTGTTCTGGGTGTGGACAGCATTTTGATGCGATGATAATTTATGGTTAACGAGGTTGACCATGGGATAACACTGGGCTGGTCTGCTGTACATTGAAGGTCGACCTTGTGTTGAGGGTGAGCCCTGGCCAAGACCTGCCCAGCGAGTGCCACCGCACGCAGGTCGTAGAGATCCGAGTCCTTACTCACCCAGTCCGGGAATAGCTCACCCAGCTTGGCGGTAGCTTCCTCCCCGCTGAATCGAGTCACAAAGTCCATAAAAGCGATGCAGTGGTACAAGCAGGATCTAGCCCGAGGCAGCTGCATGGCGAATTGCATCGTGTAGCAGAATTGATCTCCAGATCTTTTACACAATTCCTTTATGTAATCTGGACAAGGGTTCTGCATGCTATCAAAATAGAAAAAATCTTTGTTCTTCCCACGATGTAAAACCACACAGTGGATTAAGGGTTGTCCTCCCTCCATCACATCCTTGGTGTCCATAAGGCCTATTAGTAGGCCACATCCCGGCTGAATCAAATTAACCTTGTTTGGATCCGCTTGGGGTAAAATGATAGGTGAAAATGTGGGAAAAGGACTGAGCGGACTCGTAAGCAATTCAAAGGCTTCTGCAACGCGTAACATTCTTATTTTCGATAAATCACGTTCAGTGATATTCTGGTCTAGCGGTATTCCAACATTGTTAAACACCTTCTTAGTGACTCGGATCGCACTGCAGTCTGGGATGCCTCCGCATGAATGGTACGATTGAAGAATATGGGAGAAAATTGCCCCCAATTTAACCGTTGATGTTTGAGGATGGTTAGATACGAAAGCCATGAATGCGATAGAGTAATACAACGAAAAATTGATGATCCTGTAATCTTGCATGCATAGGTCTAAAGTTGTGCATGATTGACCGCCTGATCTGTTGATTATTCCCCACACGATAAATGGTACTTGTGCGTTATCATAACTGTCAAAATAGAAAAACGCATCATCAATACCTCGGTAAAGAATAACAAATTCAATGTCGAAAATTTGTTCCATGATTATATCGAGCAGGGTTAGCAGACGTCGGTTGTAAGGATCTTCGATGTTGCGTTGCAGCATTAATACACATCCGTGTCCGGGTTTAATAGTGAGGCGTGTAACTTTCTTCGACAGAATTAGTTTGAAATATTTCGGAATTGGAGTACTTGAACTCACTGTCACTTCCAGGACATCTGCGATGTCCTGCGATATTGCTGTAGCCATGCAGTTAATTGTTCTGGGTATGGACACCACTTTGATGCGATGATCACCACCTACACCCTCTGTTCTTTCCCGTCCGCTCATAACTGAAGCGGTCCAAGCGGAGCCGGGAGCCCAGCTGGCCCAATCACCAAGTCGCAGACATAGACTTTATCGGACCAATCATTGTTCGCGTAGCAATCGTGAAGTAGACAGGATCGGAACGTATCGCGTTGATTGGCGTTCTTTCATCAAGTTACGTATTTTGCCGAAAAAGCTTTTATTGTTTGTCTTTTATTTTGGTATTATTGTTCAAGAGTTTATGTTTATTAATACATTTCATAATTATTGTTAAAAAATAACATTGGTATTATTGCTGTTGTCTTGCATAGGGTATGGTCTTTCTGACCATTAACTCGATGGTGCTCTGATGGGATGTGATGATGGTGCTGATGATGGTTGATATGATTGATGTAGATGATGGTGTTTGTGTGGATAATTGTGGTGGTGGATGGCGGATACAGTAATGTTGGAGATGGTGATGGTGATGGAGATAGAGTAATACCGGAAGTGATCAAGATGATAGACGTGATGATTGGAATAAGGGCGGTTAACCAGTGTAGATATAATTCACCACTATTTTCCTCCCCCTTTTAGTAATCTAGTAGGCTGTCCATTTATTCAGGTGGAAATGATTTATGTGGCAGCAGTAACCCTGTTATTAAGGTGCAGTAGCCCATTCAGTGAGACTAATGATTTCGTAGGCGACATCAACCTATAAATTGAGATGGTGTTAACATGCTGGAATAGTAACCCATTAATTAACTTATTTATAGTGTTAGATTTTGTTGGAGCAACCTACAGTTTCTCAGGTGAAAATTTCTGTGGAATTAAGAGGCGAACCCTCTTGCTTGAGATGGTGATAATTCTGAAAGTAGGAGCTAATTCTCTAGATGGTAACTACTTTGGAGATAGGAACTCGTTTATTCATGTGGTGGCAGTTGATGTGGGAATTGTAAGCCGTTTGTTTAGGTGATAGTTTACAGTAGGCTATGGTAGAAATTTAGCAGTACATACTGTAGTTAGGTGGTGATAATTTACAGTATGGTATCTGGTGATAGAAAGTTAGCAATAGTCAGGTGGTGATGATTTGTTGGAGTAAAAAACAATCCATTAATTTAGCCGTAGGCGGTGTGAGAGTTTGTGAGCAGCCCGGGTCGTTTGTGAAAGGAGGATACGTAGCGATATTGGTGATTGCAATGGTGTTAGTGTTGTTAAGGTAGTCCACACACACACACACACACACACATGGGGCTGCTGCATTTACACTAGCGACTGTTTGGGTCCTCAGTCATACACACACGAACCAAAGTTTATATACTGTACATATATACGCAATAGGCATTCATAGATACTGTGTACAAACATACTTAAGGTACACTTGAAAAATACAGGCAAAAGAAGAGAGAGAGAGAGAATGTGGGTGAGGCGGAAAAGAATTGGAAAGGCTCGAAAAAAACTGGGACGAAGAGTACAAGAATAATTCTCTCTCTCTCTCTCTCTCTCTCTCTCTCTCTCTCTCTCTCTCTCTCTCTCTCCCGTCCTTCCTTCCTTCCTTCCTTCCTTTACATGCAGACTCTGTCCCTCACCTTTTGGCCTTCCCTCCGTTATCTCTCTCTCTCTCTCCCTCTCTCTTTCTCCATGTTTGTCGTCACGATCCTGCCAGTTTGGTATTACTGCTTAGAGAGAGAGAGAGAGAGTACCTGTATTAACATTAGCTGGTACATCTTCTATGGAGGCTAATATTTAAACGACAGTAAACACTGTTTTGATTTTTTTTTAGTGTCTGTATCCTCCTGTATTCGTTTTGTTTCGTCTCCTTTCGCTTGCACTAACTCTCTTTGCTCTCTAGACGAGTTCATGCAGCGTAAGAGATATTTCACGACTTGTGGCCATACTTAATATATTGCCCTCCAGACAATTTTATTTAGGTTAGGAGATATTTAGCGATATTTACGATGTCTCAGTTAACTTATTCCACTCCTGATGATGTCGCTCAGCATAAGAAATATTTTTAGAGCTTGAGGGCTTAGATTTTGCTTTCAAAAACCCTTACACCAGCAAAGGTCTTTCTGGAATTGATTAAAATTGTCCGAGGATTTCATGAATAAATTATTCTTTTTTTTCGTCCTTTTGCAGCTAATTTCACGTAACGCAGTGACTGAAAAAAGACCATCCTCCCTTTCCAGTACACTTCCTCATGACCAGCGCTATATTCGAGTAGTAATGTATTGCTGTATCCCAGCACTGAAGATAGAGAGATGGCAACTTTAGGCCTAGTTAGACTAAAAGCAGTATAATAATAGACGTCTTCCGATTAAGAGAAAACGCGCGCGCGCGCGCGTTTGCGTGTGTGTGTGTGTGTGTGTGTGTGTGTGTGTGTGTGTGTGTGTGTTTGTGTGTGTGTGTGTGAAATGTATTGCTGAAACGCCAGATGAAGATATTCGGTCGCGAGTCGTAGTAGCTAGAGTGCGTTAGTACTGGCAATATTAGCCCTCTTATGGTGGGAAGAAGTTTTGTTTTCTATTCCGGCTCATACCAGACGATTTATTAAACCTTAGAGCGTTAACCACATCGCTCCAATGATGTTTTTTTCATTGTTAGTCAACCTTCAGACGATTTAACACAAGTTCGGGGAGACTTTTGAAGCTGGAGGGAGATCAGGCTTAACCCCTTCAGTACGAGAGGTCTGTTCAGTGGAAAGAACAAAAATTTGTCCTGGGAGTGATGTGGTTAATTAGAGTGGTTTACATTGCTGTTCAGTGAATGGTTGAACGTGATGGCGTGGTTGCCATGGTGACGGCTGCATGTAAACAAACCCTGACGTGCTGGACTCTATTTATTACCTTCCCCTCTCCCCCCCTTCTCTCCCTTCTCTCCTTCCATTCCTCCCCCACTCCGTTCATCTTCCCCTTCCCTCCCTTCCCCTGCATTCCACCCTCTCTCCCCTTCCTTCTTCTTCCCCTTTTACCTTCTCCCTCCCTCCCCTTCCACTTCCGTCCGTCCCTCCCTCCCCTCCTATCCCGTCCTCTTCCCTCACCTTTCCCCCCTTCTCCCTCACCTTTCCCCCCTCCTTCCCCACCTTCCCTCTTCACCCCTTCTCTTGCATCCCACGCTCTTACCTGGTTACTCACACTCGTATGTCTGTTCTCTCACACTTTTTTTTTTTTTTTCTGCTTGATCCCATCTGATACAAACTCTCACAACCTAACTCTCTCACATCCTTTGCTTTCATACTAACTCTCCTTATCTCATCCTACCCATTAGCCATACTGCCCTATGATTGTACGTTCTCACACTATTTTTTTAATCCCCTCATATTACCTCTCCCTTTCTCATACAAACTCTTTCCACAACTCTTTCTCATCCTTTACTTTCATACTAACTCTCTATGCCCTCCTACCTGACCTTCACACTTAGTCACTCACAGTTTCTCTCTCTCTCTCTCTCTCTCTCTCTCTCTCTCTCTCTCTCATATATTTCCCATCACAGTAGCTTCCTGATTCTTTCTCATATAAACTCTCACCCATATAAATTCTGTTTTCGGTCTGTTTTAATCTATTTAACAGTCTGTTTCTCCATGTCTGTTTCTTTTTTTTTTTTCCAGTGACTCATTTTTACACATGTACTATCTCGGGTTTCTCTCTCTCTCTCTCACACACACACACACACACACACACACACACACACACACACACACACACACACACACACACACACACGGAGAGAAGGAGTGGGGGAGTTGAAGACGATTACATCACGTGAAAGTTGTACATTGTGTCTGTACAGTACCGTATTGTTCATCCCTCCGACCTCCTCTCCTCTTCCCTCCATTCTCTCCTCCCTCCCCCCTTCTCACCTTCCTGCCTCCAGTTTCTCTCTCCTCCCTCCTCCTGTCCTCCATTTTCTCTGTTGTTCTTCGGTATCCTCCCTCCTTGTGCCCTCTCCTCTCTCCTCCCTTCATCCTCTTTTTTCCTTCTTTAGTTTTTCCTCTCCCTCACCCGACCTTTTCTCGCTCGCTCTCCTCCTCCTCCTCCTCCTCCTTCTCCTCCTCCTCCTCCTCCTCCTCCTCCTCCTCCTCCACACTAAGTTCTGGCCGTGAACCTCTTCAGCCCAAGTATTTTTTAGCATGCTCATGTTGAGACCGAACAGTTATACGGAGATTAAGTTATACTTACATACAGTTCATGCATCCTTACAATACATACATACAAAATACAATACATAAGCCTACATACATACATGCATACATACATGCATAAATACATACATACATACATACATACATACAATACATACATACATAGCTACAATAAACTGATCATAAATTCGTGTCGTAAGGAAGATAGGAGATTGTGTATCGGTTGTGACTTATGGTCGGGGCGATAAGACAAGGGGCGAACTGATAACCAGGCCAATGTTACATGGATACACAGACCACATAGACTTTGAGGTCCAAGGGAAGCCAGGGTCACATAGATACACAGACCACTCAGACTTTACGTTCCCAACAAGGCCAGTGTTAGTTATATACACAGACCACACAGGATTTACGGTCCTAACGAAATGATCTTGCTCTGTGACGTCTTTTACATAGAACTCTACTGTTTCCGGACGATTTCATTCAGCTAAGGCGGGACTTTGCGAACTGGAGGAGTTACAGCCTTCATATAACTCCCTTAGAAGTGCCTCTCGGAAGATGAATAAAATCGTCTCGTAGAATCAAGGAGAATAAATAAATAGATAAAACATGTCATCCTGGTTATAGTACTAACGCTTATGGTGATAATTACATAGTAACTGAAGAACATTAAGAAAAGGATATGACAGCAGAAGGCTCTCCCCCCACCCTCCAGACCGTCCGGTAATATGCTGTACAAGAAAAAAAAATTGAGAAAGAGCACCATGCAGGAGAGAGAGAGAGAGAGAGAGAGAGAGAGAGAGAGAGAGAGAGAGAGAGAGAGAGAGAACTGTCAGTCAGGAGAGAGTTGGGGGAGTGGTTGTGGTGGAGGTGTGGTGGCGGAGGGAGGTGTATATGAAGTCTCACCAGGTTCACTAAAACACGAAACGCAAAGCAGGGACGTAGGTAGGGCAATGGGAGCAAAAGTAAGAAGACTGAACAGAAAAAAAAAAAAAAAAGAAAGTGCGTGAGTAGATGGAAAATAGATCTGACATACAGTAAATAGATACAGCAGAAGAAATATAGTAGACTGAATGGTAGGAGAGAAGTATGGTAGATGAAGAGAGTCGTGGAAGAGGATGCACTTAAGAAATTTTAGGACAGGTTTGAAAGCTAATGCGAATGTGAAACTTTTACAGAAAGATGTGGAAGGAAAGGCATGTGCGACACGTTTGAGAACAAGTATTAAAGGATATTTTTTGGTATATTACGGCCAAGTTTAGTAGGACAAAGGCAGATGGTTGGCAGAATGAAGTACTTCGTTTATTAAGGAAAATCTGCAACTGGAAAGCAGGTGTGAGAAGAAAATAGGTGTTGGAAAAGGTGGTGTGCATTTGTGTTAGGAAAAGACGTAACTAAAAAGCACATACAATGGCTGTTGGAAGGAGAGTAGGAATGGTAAGGAAGACGGGGGGTCTAGATGTGGCAAGAAAAGGGAATTGTGGGATAGAAAAAGGCTCCAGGGCTATTCTCTTTTCACCTGACTAGGCTCAGATTTTCGTTCTATTGCAACTTATTTCACATTGCTGAATGACAGGAAAAGTGGACTCTACATCCTTTCCACTGCACTTCCTCGTGACGTGGTCCATATTCTGGTGGTAATTAGTAATCGAGATGTAGAGATGGCAGTTTTTGACCAGTTAAGAGTAGAACGAGTATAGTAGAAGAGTCGGGATTTTATATGAAAAACACTGTGGGTTGGAAGAGTGGTATTTAGTAAGGTATCGTCATTTGTTGGAGAGAGAGAGAGAGAGAGAGAGAGAGAGAGAGAGAGATGGCAGTTGCAAAATATCGTCAGCTCTTAACTAATGTCAGGAAATGAGATCCATCCGAAGCCTGTATAAGAGATACTTGTGTGTGAGAGAGAGAAAGAGAGAGAGAGAGAGAGAGAGAGAGAGAGAGAGAGATTGTTAGTGTGGGCTGTATGAAGGACGTTAGCTCCTCCTTCCTCCATCCCCCCTCCTGTTAGTAAAAGTTGGCAACATCACATACTACTCCTCTAACTGTACACACACACACACACACACACACACACACACACACACACACACACACACACACACACTAACTGTTGCGTGCTTGTGTTCACACACGACCAAATGAACGCAGGCACGCACTAATGTATGCCATTGTGTGTGTGTGTGTGTGTGTGTGTGTGTGTGTGTGTGTGTGTGTTTACAGTTCGGTTACGGTCTTGCATACTAATCCCGCTAATTGGAGCGTTGTAAGGTACTGAATCAGTTTTGGGGCACAGTAATTCAGTATGCTGTATAGTTACCCAGTTAAAAGTATTATTACGTTATATCTTTACATGTATGAGCACAGCGAGGACAAACGACAAGGATAAAATCTGGCTTCGTCCTTGCACGGTTCAGTTCGTCCGTAAAAAGTTGCATTAAGTTGAATTATTTGTTACGCAATTCATTAACTGTGTTGATATCTGGCGGATGCAACATATCGTCAGACGTTAAGTAGATTAATGTAGGGAAATGGAAACCAGTATAAGAAATGAGAGAGAGAGAGAGAGTTTATATTGAGACGTAAAATCTTGTGAACTTTCTGCATATTACCATTTGACCATCATTGATTGCTCCCTTTGAGTGAACTTGTCCAGTGTTGCTGTAGCGCAGTACATCGGCAGTTCATGTGTTGTATCGAAGTTCTGCTGCTGTATACTGTTGTAGCGACGTTCAGCAGCTGTATATGTGTTGTGGCGAAGTTCTGCAGCAGTGTGTATGTTTTAGCGAAGCTCAGCAGCTGTATATGTGTTGTAGCGACGTTCAATAGCCGTATATGTGTTGTAGCGAAATTCTTCAGCAGTGTGTGTGTTGTAGCGAAGTTCAGCGGCTGTATATATGTTGTAGCAAAGGTCAGCAGCTGTATGTGTGTTGTAGCAAAGGTCAGCAGCTGTATGTGTGTTGTAGCAAAGTTCAGCAGCTGTATGTGTGTTGTAGCAAAGTTCAGCAGCTGTATATATGTTGTAGCAAAGGTCAGCAGCTGTATATGTGTTGTAGCAAAGGTCAGCAGCTGTATATGTGTTGTAGCAAAGGTCAGCAGCTGTATATGTGTTGTAGCGAAGTTCTGCAGCTGTATATGTGTTGTAACGAAGTTCAGCAGCTGTATATGTGTTGTGGTGAAGTTCAGCAGCTGTATGTGTTGTGGTGAAGTTCATCACCTTGTGCCCTCTACCTGATTGGCGCACCAGACCACTGGCATCTGAGTGTAGGCGGTGTTCGTCCTTGCCACGGATGTTTAGGGAGGTTTTGGCGTCACTTTCAGATGCATTCTGTACTTTGAATCCGGGGACGTCTTTCTTTGATCTCTCCAGTGTTATGACGTACTTTAATTTCATTGTTGCTACCTCCAGACGACTTTATCCAGCTTTAGTTTGGGTATCTTGAAGGGGAAGAGTCAGTGAAGGCTATAGACGTATTGCGTGTCTTGCGGGGAAAGGACATAGATATAATTATTACATGGGTCCATAACTTAACTCTTACGGAACTGGTTACTGATAACCCTATGAGCGAAAACTGTCTCGCTTATAACTCACCCATAAGGTCCTAAATAATTGCAGCTCCTTAAGTCAATTTTTGGACCCACGTTTATATAGCCTAACATTTTTTATTTAGAATTTACTCTCATCATCATCTCCATCTCCTCCCTGGACACATTGTATATTTCTTACATTCAAAAAATCTCCTCAAAGCTGAATGCGAACGTATCAAGGTGACGAGAATCAGGCAAAAGTACGCCATGGGACTGAAAGGGTTATTATTTTATTCCTTCTACGAGTGACGCTGTTATTACACTTCAGAGAGACCTTTTGTAGTAGAGGAGGTTGAGGTAGGGACTTACCCCTTCATGTCAAGATGATTTCCCTAATTAAGTATATGAGAGAGGGGGGTGAGCAGGGGAGAGGGCAGCGAAATGGCCGGGGATAGAGCTACATGGAGGCGATTTGTTTGTGGGCACCCCTTACGGAATGAAGGCGTCTGGCTATAGATATATAGATAGAATGTAAAATCGCTTGGATGTAATAAGAATAATGAAATACGTCATTGTAGTGAAGGCGTTAATAGGAAAGGTAGTCACGAGAAGGCATACACGACCTTTGTTCACAACATGCACTTCTAACCGTACTTCGTGTCTTTCAGTTCCTGTAACAGCAATTGTTATTTAGTGAAAGTGCGGGTGTGTTCTTTGCTGTCATCATCATCATCATCATCCAGCCATCTGTCTATCTATCTATCTATCTATCATCAACATCATCATCATCATCATCCCTCCTAATAATGTAGGATGAGATGCGTTCGTGTAGTCTCACCAGGCAAGAAAGAAGCTCTGTTTATTCAGCGAAAGTACGAAGGTGTCCTTGTAATTAGACGTAACGGTATTTGCACCAGTATCGAATAGGATTTTCTTGAGGTTAGTAGACAATATTTCTTGGGAGTTAACTCCTCACTGCGATGACGCCTTTCTTTCTTTCTTTTTTTTAGTACTTTCTCACGATTTTATTAACTCAGGGGAGACAGTTCGCATTTGAGGGGATAGAATTCTTATTGAAGAAGTTAATATTTTATTAGATTTTTCACGATAAACTTTTCGAGCTAATAGAAAGTAGTGTGAGGAATTATTCAGCAGATTCTTTTCAGCTGATAAAAGAGTGAGTTAAGACGAGACGGATTTTTCAACTGCCGCAGTATTTTTTTTTTACAACCACTACAGTAGCGTCTTACGTATATATATTTTTTTAAACACAATTACAGTAGCGTCTTACATATTTCATTTTTGCCACCATCAGATGAGTTCAAATTATAGTTAGTCAGTCGTAATGTGGTGGTGATTTTCATCCTTTTACAGCAAATTAACGTCCTTTCCACAGCACGTCGTCGTGGCTAGCACCGTATTCCAGTGTTAATGTCTTGTCACAGCACAATAGTCAAGATGGAGAGATGGCAGTTTTGTGCGTAAACTCAGAGTATACTTTGTGGTGACCTCTTGTAGTGAAGGGGTTAATGGGCTATATTTCTAACCCCTTCACTTCCAGGCGTCCCTCCTAAGCTGAAGGGAAGGGTATGGTAGTGGCAAGAATATAATACAGACGCAGTGGTATAGAGGAGGACGTAGTGGTATTGCGGAGGACGTGGTGGTATGGAGAAGGACGTAGTGGTATTGAGGAGGACTTGGTGGTATTGAGGTGGACGTAGTGATATTGAGGAGGACATAGTGGTATTGAGGAGGATTTGGTGGTATTGAGGTGGGCGTAGTGGTATTTAGGAGGACGTGGTGGTATTGAGGAGGACGTGGTGGTGTTGAGGAGGACGTAGTGGTATGGAGGAGGACGTAGTGGTATGGAGGAAGTTAGTGCCAGATATAACTAGGGATTGTCTCAGCAAACGCAAGTATTGAAGCTAATAGAATAAATTTATGTTGAGAGAAATTCTGAATAAGAGGTGACTGGAAAAAAAAAAAAAAACAACGAAAGGTCCTTCTGATGATGAGTAAAGCAACGAGAGTAAAGCAAGTGCCCATCACAGTGAAAGATTTATTTATTTATTTTTTATTCCTTTGGCCAGACGCCTTTCTTGAGATAAATGAAGTGGTCTTAAGGTGGGACTGTACTCAGGGTGGCGTAGGAAGCTTCGTAACACCAATTCTCAAGCGACTTATTTTGCACTTTAGATCTTGGCGTTCTTTTATATATTATATTTATCGTTTTAACATTGACATAGTTTGCGTTAGTGACAAAGTTGCTACATTACTAATAGTGTGATTGACGATGATGATAGTGTGATTGGTGATGATGATGATGATGATAGTGTGATTGATGATGATGGTGATGATGATGATAGTGTGTTTGATGATGATGATGATGATGATAATAGTGATTGATGATGATGATGATTATGTTGATAGTGTAGTTGATGAAGATAATGATGATGATAATACAATTGATGACGATAATGATGAGGATAGTGATTGATGATGATGATGATACTGTGATTGATGATGATGACGATGGTAGTGTGATTGATGGTGGTGGCGGTGGCGGCGGCGGTGGCGGTAGAGATGGTGATAATGTTTGTGTATGTTCACGTTACGGTATCGCTGTGTTAACCGTAACGTAAGGTTCGTGTTACGGTAATGGCACGGTAACTGTGTAATAAGGTGCCGTGGAGGCCGTATCGTGTCGTATTTCCGTGTTGACTCGGCAGATACGTGCGTGTAGACTATGTGAACTGGTACATACATACATACACGCACATATACAGTACATGCATTCTTACATACCTGTGTTGCATACATGCACGTTTTTACTCATTCACACACACACACACACACACACACACACACACACACACACACACACACACACACACACACACACACACACACACACACACACACACACACACACACACAACCTTCTCACAGTTAAGAGCTTGACCTTTCCTTTGTCACATTACCGGCATAAACTTCCACATTCCCACAGCCGTTTCGTGGTCGGGGTGAAGGAAGTGGAGTAGATGAGGAAGTGCAATGGTTTAATGGGGGAGATGGTGGAACAGAGGTGGGAGTGGAGTAAGATCGTAGTAGGAAGATTAAGGAGTAGATGAGAAGGTGAACCGGAGGAATAGTGGAGTGGGTAGGAAATGGAGGTAATGAAGGGACGGTGGTGGAATGGAGGGAGGAGTGGAGTGAGATCGTAGTAGGAGAATTAAGAAGAGGAGTAGATGAGAAGATGGATGGGAGGAATGGTGGAGTGGGATTTGGGTGAGAGGAGGTAGATGAGAGTGGAGTGAGGTCTTGGTTGAAGTGCTGACTTTAGTACGAGTATTTTATGAGAGAACCCGTGTGGAAAGTGGAGTGGAAGTCGGAGTGGAGTGGCTTCGAGAGTGGGATGAAAGCATATGTGGAATGACGTTACGTAGAAGTGGTTCGGTACTGGATTAGAGTGGAGCGGTTTAGTGGATGTAATGGGAATGTTAGTGAGGAAATGTTGTGAAGGTGTAAGTGTGAGTGAGGGAGTGGAGTGATGGGTGGGGCAGTGAGAAGGTTGCTAGTCCAGTGGGTGGAGTAGCCGTGAAAGTGGGTTGGTCTTGTGGATGGATGGGGATTGTTCGTTAGGAGATGTTATGGTGGAGATGGAGAAGGATGTGGAATGGAGTGGGGAGACGTAGGGGGAGGAAGTTAGTGGTGGTCGATGGGATAGATGCTTGAAATGGAGTGGTCTCGTGGGCTGATGGGGATTTTTCTTGGGAAGTTGTTATGGTAGAGTGAGACATGGATGTAGAATGAAGTGGGGGAGAGATATGGGTGGGGTATTGTTTAGTGGTCGTAAGAGTAGACGTGGGAAGTAGAGGTGTGAATGGACGAAGGGAAAATGTTGGTGGGAAAATGTTATGGTGGAGAGGGCGTGGGAAAGGGAGTGGAGTAATAGGTGGAGACTGGAAAATTGCTCCAGCCGAGAGTGAAGTAGGCTAAAAAGGCGGTTAGAAAGAAGATTTAGTAAATGAGTTGGGCGGAGAGTGATAAATCGTGGCGTACAAGCACATAAACCTGAGCGGTGTGATTTGGGGCGGTAATTAGAGTTAGAATTTATAGTGTATGTGGAGAGCCAGGATTTTTCGTGTATGCAAAGACTTAGGATTATAATGCATGTGGAGAGTTAGGATTTAGTATAATGTATGCGAAGAGTTTGAATTGATAATGTATGTGCAGAGTTAGGATTTATAATGTATGTAGAGAGCTGGGATTTACAATGTACGTGGAACTGGAGAGCAAGAATTTATAATGTGTCGATTTCCCAGTGCCATAAATTGTTCGGATGGAAGAACTTATCACCACATAAACACAGCTTTTATATGCGGGTAGCTGTTATATTCTGTATTTTATGCTTTTGTCTTTGTCAGTCATCACGCTCGTTGTGCCTAATGGGGGAATTTTTTAATGAAATATGCAAATAGAGTCAGGCAGTGTGAGTGTCGCCGAGCAGTTTGTTACAGGGTGTCTGTTGTTTGTGTTTGTCTGTAAGCCTGCTTGTCTGTCTGTTTTCAAACTTCTAGACTAATGAATTGGAATTAATGATATTTCACACACAGATAGAGGTGACCAACATCAATAACAATCGACTGCTAGATTTAGGATGTTTGTTGTGTGTTGCTTTTGTTGTATGTCCTCAGTTTTCTCCTGCATGACTGGATGAATTTCAGTGAACCAGGGATGTGGATAGATTTTGTCAGTGGTTATGTCAGTCGATTACTAAATACGGTAAGTCCTTATTAGATTCCCATTTTGTTAATGAGCTCACAGTAAATTGCAAAGAGAGAGAGAGAGAGAGAGAGAGAGAATGGGTTAACAAAGTTCCATTATCACCTGTAAAACTTACATAATCATTTTCCCCTAATGTGCAGTACAAATTATATGAAAAAAGTGATATTTTGTTACACGTCCCTGATGTAATAAGGAGAATTTAACCCCATCAATCCAAGGACTACCTTTTCATTTTTCATTCTTGCCCCCTCAGCTTGAATTTACCAGGTGAAATGAGGAAACTCGTGAAAGTTTTGTATGGCCTCTCCTTGTCGAAAAATGTCTCCTAAGTTAAATAAAACCACCTGCAAATGCGTGTTTCAGATGGTTCTATTTTCCCCAATATATTCGTCAGACTTTGTAAAGATATAACAGGAATAAAATGGAAGACGCACCATGGGTTTCAAGGGGTTAGTGAGCAGCCCAAGAATCAACTATCTTCTGAGTTCCGTCTGGGGAAAATTAGAACTAGCGAAATGCAATGCAAACCATATCTCGACTAATGCGTGTTACAGATGGTTCAATTTATCTCCAATATATTCGTCAGGCTTTGTAAAGATTCTGATTTCTCCCTCTCTGTACTGTGCCCTTACTGCCTCATGTCCCCCCTTTTCCTTCCTTTATGTTCCTCAAAGAAAGATATATGGAAATTTAAGCCTATTCAAAATTTTCACCTTGCCTTTTTTATTGTGTGTGTGTGTTTGTGTGTGTGTGAAGTTTTTGTCACGTTAGAATAGCTTAATATGACTCTGCTGTCTGGGTACTGTTTGCTATGACGTTAATATGTAATGTTATTAAAAGTAAACATCTACTGATAATGTACCTTATAATAATAATGATGATAATAATAATAATAATAATAATAATAATTATTATTATTATTATTATTATTATTAGTAGTAGTAGTAGTAGTAGTAGAAGTTGTAGTTTTCTTGACATCATTCTTATTGTCATTATTCTTTTCTAATAATTGGTACAGGTAACTGTAAGTGTTTCTGTAACTAAATAATTACTTTTTTCCTCAAATTAATTCTACTTTTTTTTATTTACAGGTAAGTGGACGTTCCTCATCTACCGCCTTGGGTATCGCAAAAGCAGTAAGTATATGAACACAAGGTAGATGCACTGATGCTGGTAGTGAATGTTGTGGTATTGCCTTTGAAAGGTATATCTGCGGAGCGCTAGTTTAGTGTTACAGCAGTTGTAGGGAAGATAATGTGTAGACGGGAGGAAAGTAGATAGGTATCCAAAACAGATGTGTACCAGTAGCTGAGAGAGAGAGAGAGAGAGATGCTAGAACTGAGTGGAGGGCGGAGTATGCAAATCGCAGGAGGTGTGTACGTGCGGTGGGCAGGGTTGGAGATGTGGGCGTGGATAGGATAGGTTAGGCGTGGGCGTGGTGGGTTCGGTAGGGCATGGGTGGGGTGATATGGCTTCTGGATGTATCGCCATACTACCTACTCAACTGAATGCACACACACACACACACACACACACACACACACACACACACACACACACACACACACACACACACACACACACACACACACACACACACACACACACACACAGTTATTGACTTTATATATATATATACAGTATATATATATAATCATACCTCAGGGTGGACAAGTATTAATCAGGAAAGCTTCCGTGTAAGGAGAACAGTGGATATTGTGCACTGGCTGTGTGTGTGCATCAGAGTTTGTGCACAGCATGAGTGTGAACCATAAGGGAACATACAGTATAACAAATCAAAGGACATATTACTGGCTCCAGCTGTGTTCTAATATCGATTGCAGTACACCATGAAATGGGAAGCGAATGCGATTATACCAAACCTCAAGGCTTCCAAAGGACTGTATATACATATTATATACGTGTATGTATATAAATTGGGTATGCCTAATTCCGTGGCAGGTGGATGACGAGTGGATATGGATGTGGCTATAATGTGGATGAGATGTGGGTGGGTTATGTGGATGGCGGGTGATGGAGGTAGAAGCAGCTAAGTATTCATATCCGCATTCATCAGAGAGAGAGAGAGAGAGAGAGAGAGAGAGAGAGAGTTCATGTTATTTTATTGTTGATGAGTATGAGATCCGTTGCTTATTAATATAAATATTTTTGTATTAGTGCCAAAGTAATGAAGTGTGATGGTTGGTGTTGTGAGGTAGGTTGATTATTGGACCTACGGAACAGGTTTTCTTGGTCTGTATCTAGGTTACACACACACACACACACACACACACACACACACACACACACACACACACACCAATAACACTATCTTAGTCTCAGATATAACCATTTCCTCTCTCTCTCTCTCTCTCTCTCTCTCTCACACACACACACACACACACACACACACACACACACACACACACACACCAATAACACTATCTTAGCCTCAGATATAACCATTTCCTCTCTCTCTCTCTCTCTCTCTCTCTCTCTCTCTCTCTCTCTCTCTCTCTCTCTCTCTCTCTCTCTCACACACACACACACACACACACACACACACACACACACACACACACACACACACACACACACATTTATAACTGTGAAGGTTGTGATGTTTACGTGGCTCACCAAAATCTCGGGAGGAAATGGTGTTTTAGGAGGGTAGGAGGGATTACTCTGGGACGCCTGTACTGAGAGAGAGAGAGAGAGAGAGAGAGAGTGTGTGTGTGTGTGTGTGTGTGTGTGTGTGTGTGTGTGTGTGTGTGTGTGTGTGTGTGTGTGTGTGTGTGTGCGTGCGTGCGCGCGCGCGCAGTGATGACAGTAGCTGTATATTGCTATCGCCATTAATAACAATAATATTATGATTACTAGTGGTAGTTCGTATTGCAACCACACTCCAATTCTCATCTTTAAATGTTTACGTTGATTATTATTATTATTGTTATTATTATTATTATTATTATTATTATTATTATTACTGTATTTTTGTTATTGTTGTTTCTTGTGCATATCATTTTGTAATTTTGTTTCTTATATATATTTTGGCCTGTTTCAGTGCTTAATTTTATTTTTGGTTTTGTGTGTGTGTGTGTGTGTATGTGTGTGTGTGTGTGTGTGTGTGTGTGTGTGTGTGTGTGTGTGTGTGTGTGTGTGTGTGTTAATGATGAGTTCAATTTTGATTTTGGATGATTAGAAACAAGATAAGATTTCTGCGCCACATCGGGTCTTCCTTGGTGCTGGTAGGTAGATAGATTATGTTTAACACTTGAGCCCAGGGACGCAATTTTTAACCTGCTCCTGCCAGACGATTGTGTTCAGCTTAAGAGAGCACCGTAGTAATGAAGGGGTTGATGAAGGCAGTAGCCAACCCCTAGATCTGCAGAACGTTAAAACAGACTAAAACCGTCTCAAATAAGGTCCTTGGTATGAAGTGGTTAATGATCAAGAGTTCAGTTCTCACCGTGGGCGGCCAGAGACAAGATAAGAAACACTGTGGTCTTCGTTCCATGCATGTGGATAGATACCTTATCAGTAGACAGGCTGATAACGACGATTACAGGGGTGCAGATAAACGAGAATGCGCTCTGTTAATGCGTTGTTGTTGGGCCAGGATTCCGAGAGCATGAATAGGTAACGAATGGGTGTGTGACCCTATTTTACATGATCATGGTGTTCGTTAGTTCTTCCACTGTCATATTCTTTGCTTTACTTTGGTTGCCGAACCCTACATCATTCTACCTGCAGGTGGGGAAGAGAGGCTGGATGGAGGTGGTGGTGGTGGTGGTGGTGGTTGTGGTGGTGGTGTTGATGGTGGCCGTGATGGTGGTGGTGGTGGTGGTGGTGGTGACGGTGGTCGGTGGTGGTGGTGGTGTTGATTGTGGTCTTGGTGGTGGTGTTGATGGTGGCCGTGGTGGTTGTGGTGGTGGTGACCGTGGTGGTGGTGGTGTTGATGGTGGCCGTGGTGGTGGTGGTGGTGATGATATGTTTTTATCTCTCTTCATCAGATCAGAGAGAGAGAGAGAGAGAGAGAGAGAGAGAGAGAGAGAGAGAGCGAGCAAGCAGGTGTGAGATGTTCAAAAGAAAAGCTGACAGGGAAGCTTGGGTGTGTGTGTGTGTGTATATATATATATATACAGTATATATATATATATATATATATATATATATATATACAGAGAGAGAGAGAGAGAGGGGTGGGAAGGGGTAAGGTAGGTAGGTAGGTATAGGTAAGTAAGCAGGTGTGGAAACTGTAGGAATGGCTAAATGCGGGATGGAAGAGGTCGAATGGGGGGATAAAATGGAAAGGTAGGTCAAATGGGGAGATTGAAAAGCTCAAGAGGGAGACAGTGGGAAGATTGTTCAAATAGGACGGGGGAAAAGGTCTTGGGTTCAGGTGGGGAGATACGTGGTGTATAACAAAGACAGATGGGGAGATAAGAAAGGTTGATTGGGGGAAAATTGGGGGACAAGTGATCAAATAGGAATTGTAACCACTGAAGAGAGAAGGAATGGGGAAAAGGAATGAGGGGAAGAATCAGGTAGAGAGGGAGGGGAGCATTGGTATGAGGGATGAGGATAGGTGAGGTGAAGCAACGACAGAACGTGACTTACCCCAAGGAGAGATGCTCACCTCACCTCTCCCCCACCTGTAAGCCTCATCTCTCTCATGATACTCTTACTTAACTCTTTCTTTCTTTCTCTGTGTCGTATGGTACAGGCGAGGTAATAATAGATAGACAGATAGATGGAGAGAGAGAGAGAGAGAGAGAGAGAGAGAGAGAGAGAGAGAGAGACAGACAGACAGACAGACAGACAGAGACAGAGAGAGACAGAGACACAGACAGACAGACAGACAGAGACAGAGGGGGGGGAAGTCAAACCGAGACATGCATTTGTCCAGATAAATAGGTAAGTAGGTAGGTAGGTAGATAGATAGATAGATTGGTTGGTAGGTAGATAAATTTGATCGATAAAGAAGGTACCAGGGAGCCTCAGAGCCCACAAAAAATACATCCTCATGTCATTGATTTTTCGCCATTGTCAAAATATATATATATATAAATAAATATTATATTTTTCTAAATTCCTTGCATATTTTGAGCGTTTGTTCGTAGCCTTTCGTGGGAATTTGTGTTGTGGTCTTTCTCAAGGTGCGCAGTCTTGTGTGTCAGGCTGAATATTCTCTCTCTCTCTCTCTCTCTCTCTCTCTCTCTCTCATTGACGTCATCGTACTGGAGGTCAAATTAATATAATGTGTTATCCTGTAAAAATTCTGTTACACGAAAATGAACGTTTTGGTTATTATTAACTCGTAGTATTTGTGATTGCATCCTTTTTTTTGTCATATCCCTTCTTATGCCTTACGATTATTTTCATTTCAGGAGACGCGTTTCGTAGTGAAGGGTTAGACATAGTGACGTCCCTAGACAGGCACAGTAGCATGTACTTTTGGTTAAACTCGTGTGCCTACCTTGTTCAGTATAAAATAACAGGGTAAATTTAGTTTTAATTTTTCGTGTCTACCCTGTAATCAGGTAAATTTTGAGCAGAGGACTTGAAGGCGTCATTTTTTTGTATTGTTACCAGAACAAAAAATGGTTAGCCTTGTGGCAGTTTTATAAAATTTGCAGTTTTCTTTTGTCAAAACACTGCCTTCACAACATGGTACGCAATTTATTCTTACCTGTTTAGAACGTGTATGAGATAAGAGTCATATTATCTACTTATTGTCGTCATGTTCGTAACGTGTACAAGATAAAAGTTCTGATTGTCCACTTCTCATTGCTTTATTGTTTGATTGTGCCTGTGATGACTAATCGGGCTGCGGGCGCCACTGAAGGCCGTAGCTATTGTAAGTGACGTAGAATTTGTAACATATTCATCTCAACGATTTATTATGCTTACCACACCTTGACGTTCTCTTTAACGTATGTCACAGGTGATTATGTATTTCAAGTATCTTCATGTTTTACCCCAGTAAAGTACAAGAGGATAATAAAATGTAGGGTTATATGCGGCGTGAATCACATAATGGTTTTGTCTTATTTATTTATTATGCATATGTCACCTCAGTGTTCTCTTTTATGTTTAAGTATTTATAGTATCGACATATTTTCCGTCAGTAACACACAAGTTGATAATAAAGTGTAATTATAATGTAAATAGCGGTATTTAATGTACATGTAAGTAACGTAAATATGTTTATTTATATGTAAAGTAAATATGTATGTAATGTATTATTTACGTAATGCAAAGTAATGCAGTGTGTAAAATGTAATATGCAAGTGGATAATAAAGTGTAATATGCAAAATAAGTCGCGGAGGTAGAGGTGATACGAACCGTTTACCACCTAGAATACGACCCTTAGACGCAGTACCCCTTCACCTCTTCGGTACGTGACACCTTCTCTAAGATTAATAAGTTGATCGCAGGTGGCAGTGCAAAATAACAGCGTACCGTATTGAAAGGGTTAAGACCAGACCACTAAATGGGGACCGTAATATCTGGGTGCTTTATGTAACTTTATGTAACTCTCAAAAGACCTCCAGCACATAATTTAATCCCTACCCAAGTGCAGTCTCTCATGCCATACCAAGTCAGCCTCCCGCAGGTAATCCCAATCCCTCGCCTTCCATCTCGTTCTCAGTCCTGTGGTCCGTGTCTGCCTCTCTTCCTCCTTCATCAGTAATATTTCTCATCGCTGTATCTCCTTCATGTTCTCCCGTTTGTATTCGTTTGTCTTAAGAACCAAGAGAGAGAGAGAGAGAGAGAGAGAGAGAGAGAGAGAGAGAGAGGAAGCAGTAGTCTATTTCGTCCATCTTAGTTAATGTGAGTGTAATTACGCTACTGACATTTATTGCCTGGTACTGTATATTCCTGGGGTACTCATCATCATCATTTTTTTTTTCCTTTTCGTTTGTATAATTTCGTTCCTACGTTTTATTTATTATTTTTTTCATAATTTTGGAAATGCTGATACTGTGTTTTCCTTGATTATTAGTGATACTTACCACCTTCTCCCGCCATCTTGTTCTCAGTTACAAGATCCTGAGCTACCTCTTTTCCTACTCGTAGTTTTTCCTTAACTGTTTTCTTGTATTTGTTCTTCGCTCTCCTCTTCCTCATTTCGCAGCTGGCCGGGTATGTGTGTTTTTTTTCTTGTTTGTTTATGAGCAGTGTTTACTTCCCGATAGTCTTGTTTGTTGATGTTTTTGAGATCCGCGTTCCTGTTTACCCCGCCACACTCACCTCCTCGCTTTTTTTTTTTTTTTTCCACCACTAGGACGTGTTTTGATATTCCAACCTGTCTGTTTCCATACGATTTTATTCAGGAGGAGCGCTATTAGTGAAAGGGGTTAATGAAGGCTTTGTTTAACCTCCTTAGTTTCTTGTTTAGGTGAATAAAATCGTCTGGTGAGTGTAAAAATGGGGTGCAAAGGATGACATAGTTGTGAAAGGGCTAGGTTGTGTGTGTGTGTGTGTGTGTGTGTGTGTGTGTGTGTGTGTGTGTGTGTGTGTGTGTGTGTGTGTGTGTGTGTGTGTGTGTGTGTGTGTGTTTTCCCTTGCCTCATTCCCTTCAGAAAATACACACACACACACACACACACACACACACACGCACGTTGATGCATTACCAGTGAATGACGATGGGATTCTCGCCAGTGTATGAATATTGAACGGCCTCTGTAGTGGGGTGAAGTGTATTGGATCCTTGTGTATTGTGATATAAAGTGTAACCTACTGGGAAGTGTATTGGAGAATGACTATTGGTTATTTGTCGTAAAAATAATATATGTGGAAAATGTGAGTACGTTTAAGTATTTGGGTAGTGTGATGAGTAAGGATGGAGGTTTGGAGGGTGAAGTGCTTGAAAGGGTACAGCAGGGAAGAAAGGTTGCTGGTTCCTTGAAAGCAGTGATAAGAAACAGGGAAGTGAGCATGGAAGTAAAAAAGTTACTACATGACAGTATTGTGATACCAACTCTAACGTACGGAAGTGAAGCTTGGACGTTGTTGGAAGGACACAAGTCAAGAGTGAGAGCAGTGGAAATGAGTTATTTAAGAGGAGCCTGTGGAGTCACGTGGAGAGACAGGCTGACAAATGAGGATATAAAGGAGCGTTGTGGTGTTGATGTGGATGTGATAGGAAGCGTTGTGAGGAACACACTGAGGTGGTTTGGCCATGTGGAGAGGATGGAGGGTGAAAGACTGACGAAGAGAGTGTATGTGAGTGAGGTGGAGGGTGGAAGAGGGAGGGGGAGACCGAGGATGAGATGGAGGGATGGGGTGGAGAGGTATATGAGAGAGGGGGGTGTGAGTTGGGAGCAGGGTAGTGAAATGGCGGGGGACAGGGCGACTTGGAGGCGATTTGTTTGTGGCCACCCCAAACGGGATTGAGGCGTCTGGCAATAGATAGATAGATAGATAGATGAAGTGTAGTACAGATGACGTTGAGTGGAAATTGGGATTGCGAAGCACATTCATTTTCAATTATATGGGAGTGAAGTGTATTAGGACGGTACCAGTACTTTATCAGAGGTGGTACGTATTGGTGATGAAGTGTTTTAGAGCAGAGGTGTATTGGTGTTGAAGTGCATTGAAGGTGAAGTGTATTGGCGGCGAAGTGTATTAGATTGGATGTGTATTGGTGGTGAAGTGCATTAAGTGTATCATGTATTGGTGGTAAATTGTTTGATTATTTGGTATGAAATGTATTGGGCCTAAGTGTATTGAAGGCAAATTGTATGACGGTGAAGTGTGTTAGAAACTATCAGATAGGAAGCTGCCCAAACAACATTACCGGTATTGATTTCGCTGAGGCAACACTCTCCATTGCTCCAGTCAGCTATTAGGCTACGAACTGGAAGCTGTATAGGCGATAACAGATACCCTGAGCAGTATTACCAAGTGCTGTTCCCCTTGAGATACATTGAGTGCTATAGTCTCCTTCACTAATGCATAAACTTAATGGTGCTGGATTTAAGGAGTTTAGTTGTGATGATGATGATGATGATGGTGATGATGATGATGATGGTAGTGATTTTGATGATGACCGTCCAAGTAAAAAAAAATGGAACAAAAGAAAAGTGAATAGCAGCAATTGGCCTATTGACCCATACAAAGCCGCTGGTAGTGTAACTAGACAATCGGGGACGAATATAAAACATGGATAATAAAGAAAAGGGCACTTTCCTTTGTCCGTATGGTTAGTTTATTGAACAGCGTCCTGCATTCTGCGTGAGAACAGTCGCATGGAAAGCGGTTCACCCAGCTACTCATTTATTACCTCTGATGCAACAACACAGTAATCACGTATGCGGTAAGATCAGTGGAAACAAAACAATATACGGTGCTTACTTGATAAACATATAAGTGTATATGATATAAATTTACATATTGCTGCACGTCTATAGATGTAATTGAACAAGAGAAGAAAGAACAGGATTTACAAAATATATATTAATTACAAGTATTCAGTTAAGCATGACAGCAGAAATTCATACAGACTGTACCATTCATAAAAAGATTACTGGCGATGCCTCACCTTTAATTTGTACTGAGAAGAGAGAGAGAGAGAGAGAGAGAGAGGGTAAAGGCGAAGGAGGGACGACCACCCCTGTGAGAAGACAACAACCACCTCGTGTTTGAAAGAAAGGCTTGTCTGTCCGTGTGTTTGTCCTATGATGTGTCCGGCCATGTGCGTACTGTCCGTGTGTGTGTGTGTGTGTGTGTGTGTGTGTGTGTGTGTGTGTGTGTGTGTGTGTGTGTGTGTGTTGTTTTATGATGTACAGGCCCATGTGCTGTTCGTCGTGGGTAATAGGATTTGTGATGTAGAGGTATAGCTAATAGAAAGGAAAGAGAGAGAGAGAGAGAGAGAGAGAGAGTGCTTCCGTAGGTACGACAAAGCCTAGTCATTTATCCGTGGTGTCATTTAGCGAGCGAGTGAAAGAGGAGGAAGGTAGGCGGGTATAGAGTTTCCCAGGTCCTGTGTGGATCCCAGGTTGTGTGGAGGACCATAGTTACGTGGTGGACAGGGCTCTTTATAGGTAGTGGGGAGGTGGGACCTGTTTTGGTGGTGGAGAGATGGAGGAGGCACTGTGTGGGTGATGGAGATGGATGGAGTGTTGTGTAGGTCGTAGAGAGATGGAGAGGGCCCGTGTTACTGGTGGAGAAGTGGAGATGGCACTGTGTAGGATGTGGAGAGATGGAGGCGCTGTGTTGGTGATGGAGGGGGCCCTTTGCAGGTGGTGGAGGGATGGATGGGTTCTGTGTTTGTGGTGGAGAGGTGAAAGAGGGGATGTGTGGTTGATGGAGAGGTGGAGGAAGTGCATTGTAGGTGACTTATACTCGTAGGTGGAAGGGATCTAGTTTAGGTGGTACATAGGTGGAGGGTGAGCTGTGTAGGTTGTAGAGATGTGGAGGTGGTGGAGACGGTCCTGAGGAAGTGGTGAACTATATTAGGGGTAGTGGAAGGGCCTGTGTATGCAGTGGAGGGGATTTTGACTGCTGCGTAGTCTTTGTTTCATTATCTCCCTTCTTATCTCCTCTTATCACCACACCCAGGTAGTAGGTAGAGCGCTGGTCAGGTGGCATCATTTTGATGTCTCGGCGCAGTCACGGACGTAAGTTCCTAAAATTATCAACTACATTTGTTTCACACTAAGGGCATATCCGTTATATCGAAGAGCATCCAATTTAAGCTCTGGAGCATCATCTGTTGGCAGAGAATCATAACAAACCTGATTATCGTTTTGTGAAGTGTTTAGTGAATATGAGTGAAGGATGTATATAGTATAAACAAGCAAGCTTATGCACAGTTTTGCTCAAGGAAGTTTAAAGACTTACTATCTGTTTAATAATCCTTAGTTGAATTAGGATTTTGTTTTGTACGACACTGTATTCCTTTTTAGTGATGAAGAAAGATAGAGAGAATAAGTGAAGTGGCGGAATATAGTCGGGGACGAGAATTAGCATCATGCCTCACCTCTGCTTCTCAGTTTTTCCTGGTGGCTTGTACAAGCTGAAGGAGGCTTGGTACCGGTATGTTTCTCTACCCATAGATGATTATGACTGGATGCGTCAGGGAGGGAAGTGATTGGCATGACCTAAATGGAATAGTAGGTGAACTTTTGTCTTTGCTTGCACAGAGGAAACACGGCGTGATGTGACAGCAGTTATGATGCGTATTAGACTTTTTACTTAGCATGAACTCTGGGATTAAGCTTTTGACAGTAAAATGAATATATTGTAGCTTGATTGACTAAAAACTTCAACCATAGTATTGTGCCGAAAGATATTTATTGTGACTCCAGGCTTCGCAGTGTGAGTGATTGTGGCACCATAATGACTGTTGTGATACTTGTGATTCTGGCACCAAAATGGCCATATTGTCCCGTGTGATTGACACTAAAATGACCTTGGAATCCCAAATGTTTCTAGCACCAAAATGGTCGTATTTTTGTGTACACCGTATATTACCGTCACTTGGAGCTCATTTCATAAAGTGTCTTAACCAATTTCCTCGATAAACAAGTCGCTGTGCTATTTAATAATCGGGAATTAGTTTGCTTTATCGTATTATTCACTGTAATATTCACTCTAGATTTGTTGTGAAGTGTTTGGTAAGTGTACGAGGTTAGGTAAAATAATAAGCAACCGATCCTTAACATAACTGAAACTCAAGACTGGTTTTGAATACGGGCCATGGTTGATAATAACGTTATCTGTGGCGCTGACGTCATAGGCTATATCGCTAGTGCCTCCCAACCCACCACCTCTCAGGACCTGTTGACTGTCTTCTCTCCCCTAATATTAACCTTACTCATCACGCTTGACGCATTGGATGTTTAGGTAAATTGAATTTCGTAAAGTCCATTCACATATAGGAAGATTAAATGCACCATAACATTTCGACATGCATTCCTTCATATCAGTCAAAATTTTCATCGTCCTTTATGGAGTATCGTATTAGTGGGGCTATTAATATTAAAATTCCTTTTGGCTGATATTTAATGTAGCGTAATACGTCTTGCATTCAGAAATGCCTGTTGAGTGTCTTCTCCCTATCCCTAATTATTATCGTCTTCCTTCACACTCAGTGGAAGAGCTATAAAAGTATCGTTGATATTTTCAGGGTTGGTTTTGATTGCGGAGATTGCCTAATATACGTTAAGATTTACTACCACCTTTCACAGCTCTGTTGACTGTCTCCTCAACTCCAGTATTATCCTCACTTCATGATTAGTGAAGAGGATATATATATATATATATATATATATATATATATATATATATATATATATATATATATATATATATATATATATATATATATATAATCTCTTCATCCTTTTGAGTGTCCACTGCAGGACCGGGCTATCCCAACTGAATCGGGACGATACAGCCAATGTATCTCTACCAAGTGGCTTAGGCTGTCTGGTAGAGATTGTATGTAGGGTGAGAAGTGCTTGTAAGTGTATTGTAGTGTTGGAGTGGCTTTGTATGTGTGTGTAGGCTGTGAACCAAGTGTAATCGGCCCGCGCAAACCGACTGGGTGCAAGCATACTTTATAGTATGCGACACTGGTTCAACCACAGCATCCCTGATGTCCGCCAATGCAGTACGTGGCCAGAAGAACGCTCCCAAAGTTTATTACCCTGGCGGGGCGCGAACCGTCGTTCTTCAGTGTACGAAAACGCACACTTTACCACTGAGGCTCCATATATATACATATATGGATCTCCCATCTCATATATATATATATATATATATATATATATATATATATATATATATATATATATATATATATATATATATATATATATATTCATTCATATACTTCGTTACTAGTATCATCGTTCCTCACATAGAAGTAGTAGGGTATATGAGGTTGGTAATACCTGTAGTTTTCAGAGTTGTGTTGACTGAGGATACGGTTTGACACCGGTATACAGTAACACATCATACATGCAATAGTCTCACTGATCCCCTACGTAAGCCCTCTCATAGTTAAGGGTTAAATAATGTGTAAGTACAGTAGAGGTAAAAGCAGAAGGGTTGGTACCGTTTATTAGAGGTGTTTTTAAGTTGGCACCGAAGTGGCCATGCAGTTTATATGTGGCCTTCACCAAAAAAACGAGAGTAAAGGTTTGGCAGTTGCTCCAGGGTTCGTATATGAATACCTTTGATAAGCTGGCAGGGATATAGGTGTGTTTGTAGCTTTTATGGATACCGAGAAAGGTTTTGGCAGCTTTTCAAGGTTTGGTACATGGACTCTGTGATAAGTGATTTGAGTGTGGTTATGTGTGGCTTTAATAAGGAGGGAAATGTGTTGGTAGTTGGTACCGGTATGTCGACACCTTTGATATTTGACAGGAATATGTTGATCATGCATGACTTAGCATATAAAGAGGGAAAAAGTAGTTGCTCAGGGGTTGATATTACGACGATTTGACTTATTTGATAACTCGGAATGAGTATGGTCATGTCTGACTTTTATAACAGAAAAACGCTGATATATAAAGGCCCCTTCCCCTTTGATACCGGTAATTAGACATGAGTATGTGTATATACGGTATATGGGTTTATGTGCATAGGAAATATCTGGCTACTGGAGGGGTTGATATGTCTGCTCAGTCTATATATTGGCATGAATATGGAAATTAAGAGGCCTTTGTAAATAGAAAAGCTTTGGCAGGTGTGTCCGAATAGGGTTTGTATATAATGACACCCATTTGATAAGTAGCGTAAGTAATGTTACTTGTTTAAACAGATTGGAAAGATTTGGTGGTAGTTCAAGGGTAACATGTGAATATGCCTAATAAGTTGGCATTAATATGATGTGTGTGGTTTTTATGAACAGCGGAAATTGTAGTGCTCGTGGGGTTGGTTCAGCACCTTTGATGGTAGGCATGAATATGGCTATGTGTGGCCTTTATAAATAGAAAGGTAAGTTTGGGGTGCTGCCTTAGAGTTGATGTATGAATCCATTTGATAACTTGCTTAAAATTATGTGTTTTTGTGAGGATTTTGTAAATGAAGAGTAAATACTTGGTAGTTGCTTTGGGTTAGTATAAGGACGTCTGTGCAAAGGTGGTATAAACATAAGTATGAGTAGTCTTCATTTATAGACCAAAAGCTGTTTGAGTTCGTATATTGACCCCTTCGAAAAGTTGGCTTGAATATAATTATGCGTAACTTTTTGGAACAGATTAAAAAGTTTAGACTGTGGCATATCAACTACTGTAACTACTTAAAGTAAATGTTTGCTGGTAGATATTGGCAGTTAATGAATGAACGAGATTGGTACGAAAGGAATATTTTTATAATTATAGAAAGGTGGATATATCGGCGACCGTAATTGAGTGACAGTATTGAAGTGTGGCATTTTATTGGTGTCTGGCCTCCTATCCCAATGCCTGCATAATTTATTATTACTATTATTATTATTATTATTATTTTTATTATTATTATTATTATTATTATTATTATTATTATTATTATTATTATTACTACTACTACTACTACTACTATTATTAAAATTACTATCGGTACTACTACTACTGCTGTTACTACTACTGCTACTACTACTACTACTAAAACTACTGTCGGTACTACTACTACTACTACTACAATTTATACTACTACTGCTACTAATAATAATAATAATAATTTCCTACCGTATTGCTATAATAACGTTTCTTCCTTAACACATTGCAGCTCAGTATCTCATATTATTCATGTAAAATATATCTCTGTTGAAACGATGTATGTAACTTGGAGACAGTGTTAAAGGCGTAATAGGCAAAATAAATCGCAATGGAAGAGGTGCTACGAGACCTCCTGCGCCGGTGATAATATTATGATCCCTTGTGTAAGTGCCTTATCTGGAAGGCCAACAAAGACTTCAGTGTTATCAGTGTGGCCCAGCCTACCCTCTCCATATCTGCCTTCCTTATCACCACTCTCTCTCTCTCTCTCTCTCTCACACACACACACACACACACACACACACACACACACACACACACACACACACACACACACACACACACACACACACACACACACACGTGTATGTGTGTGTTCGTCGCTTACTGAGGAAAAAAATGATTTATATCCATCTCTCAGTCTCTGTCTCTAAATATGTCTGTCTGCCTCTTTCTCTTGTCATCACTCACACGTCCTTATTGTACTGTTTGCTTACCACAAAAATATCAGTATTACCTGTATCTGTCTGGCAATTCATCTGTTGTTACTTCTTCCCTCACACTATTCAGCTGTGAGATAATTATTTGCTTGTTCGGACTTCATTGTGTGTGTGTGTGTGTGTGTGTGTGTGAGAGAGAGAGAGAGAGAGAGAGAAGGAGAGAAATGGAGAATGAATTCCCCGAGCTAGGCAACTAAGGCCATATAGCCCCGCTGGGGTTACAGGAGGGAGCTACCCCTCCCGGCAACGGTAGCTCTGGCGAGGCTCGAACTTGCGACCTCCCGATCACAAACTCAGCGCGCTACCACTGTGCTACCGCGCCCCCCAGAGAGAGAGAGAGAGAGAGAGAGAGAGAGAGAGAGAGAGACGTTACCTTTTCTTCCTCACCCTCATCCTCTCATTTCCTTTCCCCTCATACTCTTTCTTCGCCCTCCTCTGTCTCGGTTCATCCTGTCCCCTCTCTTTCCCCAAGCCCGTCACTCCGTCTCGCTCACTCTTACTCATCCTCGTCCTTAAGGTGCCAGTGACCTTCTTTTTACCCACCCCCCTTTTTACCGACACCCTCACCCCCACCATCGTAACTCAATCTCTCCTCCTCTTCCCTCTCCGCTTGCCTCCCTCTTTCAATGCTTCCATCCCGTCCTGACTGCGTCCCTCCTTCCCTCCCCCTCTTCTTTTCTCCTCTTCCTTATTACTTCCCTCTCTCCCCCCCCGCCATTCCTACGCCCCTCCTTCACTCATCTTTCACTGCTTCTTATTCATGTTCCTTCTTTTCCCCATTACCGCTGCATCATATCCATCACTTTAATCGGCCCCCATCCTCAGTCTGCCAGTGACCCTGTTTTACCCTAGTCCGCCTCTTCTCCCTACATTGCCTCCCTCCCCTCCCACACGAACTCACTGCTACTACTTGCCCCCAACCTCCGTCCCGTTTCATCTTTCTTACTCTGCCCTCCCTTTTCCCCCTCTCTCATCTCTCGACCTTATTCACTCGTAATCAGTTCTGTCCTAAAGGTGCCAGACCCTCTTTTGACCCCCTCCCCCCACCTCACCCATAACCTAATCCTCCACCTCACTACTTGCCTCCGTCCTTCATAGCTTCCCTCCATCACTTACTGCCTCCTTCTCTTCCACCTCCCTCCCTCCCTCCCTCCTTGCCTCCTGTCTCCTTTCATCTCCCCTCTCTCTCACTTACTCCTTCATTCCTGCTCTTACAGCTCCTCTCCCTTCTTCCTCACCCTCGCTTAACTTCTTCACTCTATCCCTCCCACTACTTACCTCCTTCTTTCTCACTCATCACATCCCTCCCACCAATCTTGCTCTCCTCCCTCCTTCTTACCTTCGTCCCCTCTTTTTCCCCTCTGTCGTCACCGCTTCGTCTCGCTCTCTGTACAGCTTACCATCTTCAGGGTTCCAGTGACCCTCTTTTTACACCCTGCACCCTCCATCCCCACCTCACTCGTAACTTTTATTCCTTATCCCTACAGTTCTGCCTCCCTATCCTTCTCTGCTTCCATCCCATACTTACTTCATCCCTCAATTCCTACCTCTCTCATTATTTTTCTTTCTCCCTTTTCACTCACTCCTCCTCTCCCTCCCTCCTTCTTGCCCTCGTCCCCTCTTTTTCCCCTCTGCCGTCATCCCGTCTCGCTCACTCTTAATCAGCCCCATCCTCAAGGTGCCAGTGACCCTCTTTTTATACCCCCCCACCTCCACCTCACCCGTAACTTAAACCTCCATCACTTCCCTCACTACCCCTTTCTCCTCTCCTCTCCTCTCTTCACTCACTTCTTTGCTCGCACATTCACTCCCTCATTACATTTTTCCCTCCTGTATACACTATTTCCCTCGTTTTTCCATCCCCTCTTCCCCTCCTCTTTACCCCTCTTTGCCGTCACTACCCCGTCTCGCTTGCTCTGTACCTCTTCAGTTCGATGATATACTCTTTATTTTACTTCAGACGATTTTATTCATCGATTGTATTCAACTCAAGTATCGAATGGGTGGATGAAAGTTGTATCCATCTGCTCCATTTTTATGTCGATCGTGAACTGAATATAATCGTTTGGTAGCGAGAAATATAAAATATAAATGACGTCCTCGGGTGAAAAGGGTTAATCAGCCACATCCTAAAGGTGAGAGTGGCTTTTTTTCTTTTTCTTTTTCCTCTCTTCCCATAAGTTCGCAGTACAGCGCTTTTTTCCTTCACTCTCCTATCGGTAACCCTCTCCTAACTTTTCTGTTTGCACACAGTCACCATTCTTCTCTCCTAATCACATTGTATCCGTCCTTCTTTAGTACTGCCCACTCACCTACCTATACTTATCTCCTCTCACCCTTCCCCTTCTACTCTTAAAGGTAAAGTCATGGGGAAGTTAGAGGGAGGGTAGGATGGAAATAAGACATAGATGGTGAAACGGAAGATAGTGATAATAGACAGTGATGTGGTGCATAGCTGGTTATTTTGACTATTGTGGACAGGCTCTATCGTGTGAGCTTGCAGTCCACCTTCTCAGTGGCAGTTAACACAGAGCGAACCCACCCCAGGTTATCCCTCCAAAGCGAGGTCAGTGCCAAGCCGACCTGGCCATCGAGTCGCCACTGTCTTACTTCTTGCTTCATCTCTACTTCTCTCTTGACACAACAGCGCATTCTCCCTGTATATCCCTCTCGCCCTCCGTATTTCCTTCACTCTGTCCCTCCCTTCCCCCAATACCAACTTCTCCTCTATTCCTTCCCCTTCCCTACCTCATCTTCTATGCACAGTATCTCCTCCATCCCTGCTTCCCTCTCTCTTTGTTATACCTCTCTTCCTCCTAACTTCGTTCTTTCCTCTACCCTTACTTATCCCTCTACTTTCCATACATATTCGTTCTTCCTCTCATGTTTCCCTGTCGCTCTCCAATCATAGCACCCCCTTCTCTCCCTCCCTTCTTTTTCTTGTTTTATCCTTCCCTTCTTTTCCTACCCTTACGTTTTACCCTTCCTTCCTGCCCCTCCTTCCTTTCCCGCACTCCAGACTCCTCATCCTTCCTCTACCCCCTCCTTCTCATCCTTCCCTCTTCCCCCTCTATCTTCCCCTTCTTCCCACTCCCACTCTTCCTTTCCCTTCTCCCTCCCCCTCTTCCTTCCCCTTCTCCCTCCTCCACATCCTTCCCTTTCCCCCTCTTTCCCTCTCATCCTTTCCTCATCCCGCGCTTCCTTCCTCATCCCCTTCCCCCTCGTCCTTCCCTCCTCTTCTCCGCGCCTCGAAGCGTGAACTATCAGTATGGGAAGGTGGAAGTCAAAGGAAGGTTCATTATGGCGTGTAGAGTGGGTGGTAATGTGGGTGTAGGGTGGGGTGGGGGATGTGTTGATAATTTGGATGAAGGGGAGGAGTGAGGGGGATGATATAGTGTGAGGGAGGAGGGGATGGAGTCGGGTAGGGAAGGGTGAGGATGTGAGAACGTAATGTAGTATGAAGGGGAGGATGAGGGATGAGGGAGTGGACAGTAGGATGAAGGAGAGGATGAGGGATAAGGGACCGAAGTGGCATGACATCTATCTTAAAATAAGGAAATAGAATCAGTACGATAGGAGGGTTTGTGGTGATGTGTGGGATTGAGGGCTAAGGGGTGTGTTGTGTTGAAGAGACCGTGAATAAGGTGTGGGTGAAAGTTGTGGGGTTGAGATCAGAGTATAAGGAATGAGGATATGTGTTGGAAAGTGATGAAGTAATGCGAGAGTTCAAGTTGAGGTATGAAGGTGTAAGGTGAGTGTTTAGGGTAGATGAATATGTGTGTGTGTGTGTGTGTGTGTGTGTGTGTGTGTGTGTATTGTAATGGGGGAGTAAAGATATGTGAAAGGAGATTATTCTGTTGTCGAGAGGCTGGGCAAGATGAAGAACTAGAGTAATGGAAAGTATGGAGATGTTACGCGATTGTGTTCGTATTTTTTGTTACTGGGTCGGTTAAGAAATCAAAGAGTATGCAGAGTGAGAATGAATATAGACTTACCCTTTACTTGCAGCGGACGTCCATCAGCTTAACAGTATCGCATGTCGGGAGCGAGAATAAAATATAAGGTACCATACACCCTCCCAAAAAAGTATCGGCCCCCATAGGGTACGATGGTTGTGAAGATGAGCGAATTCTCCAGACACACATGAATCTATAAATCTGGTGCCTCAAGACGTATCACTCTGTATGTGATTTTTGTTTTCGATTTCTAATACCGTAATTATCAAGAATATTTTCACTTATAATCACAGGATGCCATATATCACAATGCCTCGCCCATGTCTCAGAATGATACGTGCCGTTAGATGGCAGATACTTTTTTGGGAGAGTGTACAAGTAGATCAAGGTCAGTGAAAGTTAGAACTGTGAAGGTGCAAGTGTTCGATAATCGGAGGCGAGTAATTTGGCAGTTAATTATATATAAGAGTGAAGTTGTATAAGGGAAGATGTGGTGGAGAGGTGGGGAAGGGAGAGAGGCATGATTGACTATAATTGTGTGTGATGGTGATGTGCTCGAAATGTGTTGAGGGGTGGAAAGTGGAAATGAAACGCAAGAAAGATGTGATGAGGAAAAGGCTGATGTTGAAATTACAGTTCAGTGTGATGATAAGCGATGTTGGTGAGGAGTAGAGAGTGAGTATCACTAAAAGGTTTGGAGTGGGATATGTGATACGGCCGGTAGGTAAGGCGGATGAGAGGTGATGGTTCGTACAGTGATGATGTATTTAGATGAAAGGTTATAAGAGAGAGATGAGGAGTGTACAGTATGTGTAAATGTGAGATCCTTGAGTTGCAGGGAAGGGGAAGGGGAGTGAATAAATTAAGTAAAGATGTGCTGAGAGGAAAGGTTTGAAGTGGATATTGATACAGATTTGTAATAAGAATAGTAATATGCTCGAGGAATGAGGAGGGGTTAATTAAACTTGAATACACTAAAAATATAATGGAAAGAAAAAACGCATGGTGAGAGTGATTCAGTAAGGATGAGATATGAGATGGTGACGTGGCTGGGACGTGAGGAAGATAGAAAGGTACGGATGGGTACGGATGGGTTAGGGGTGAGAAAGGACTTAGTTTTTTGTAATAATGTGATGCAGATGAAATGTAAAGAGGGGCAAGAGATGAGAATGAGAACAGTAAGGATGTGCTGAGAGGAAGGGTTAAAGGTTTGAGTGGGTATAATTGTGTGTGATAATAAAGGTAATGTGCTGGAGAGGTGAGAATGAGGAGGTGGTGGTGGGGGGTGAAGGGTTCGAATTCAACACATACACCTCCTCGTTGTTTAGGACGAGGGAGGAACAAGGGCGCTACTGTGGCGGTACGTGTGACTAAGAGAAGAGATTATATTGCAGTGCGCGGACCCCTGCACCACCACTCGACCCTCACCCACCCACCTCTCAGCCCTTCTTCCGTGTCTCTCTTTGCCCCTTTCATTCCCAGTTTCCACCATGTCGCCCATGATTTGAGCTTGGTCTCATCCAGGGGCGGACATTCAAGGTAGTGCAGTTGTATATCCTTGCCTGTGTTGTCAAATATCCGGACGCTGCCAATGTTACCACGATGATATATTAAAACTCTCACAAACATAGCCACTGCAACAGTACAAAAGTTTCACATACATACATACTCTTCCAGCTTAGGAGAGATACCGTACGTTTCAGGACAAATACGTGGAGTCCTGTTGTCCAGACCACCCCTCACTATAAGCAGTCAGGTAGATAGATAGATGAGTGGAGAGCTAGATAAATTGATAGATAAGTGGGTAGATAGGTAGGTAGATTGGATTCACCTTCATCCACTCAACTCCATCCACCATACAGTCATCTCAGTGTCTCTTTCGGCTAAGCTCCTCTCAGCTCCCATAACCCTCCCCCCTACTCTTCTCAAGTCCCTGCCCTTTCCTTCTCTCGGTCTTAAGTGTACCCTGGATATATATAGTTGGATAGATGAATAGATAAACAGACAGGCAGGGTGATTTATTTATTGATATAATTTATGTTTAGCCTGCAGGTTATGTTCCATTCAGTTCCCTCTCCCTCATATCCCTTCCCTTTTCTCGATATGAAATGCGTACGCTAGATAGAAACATAGGTAGATAGACAGATAGATAGAGACAGATTGATAGAGACAAATAGATAGGTATATAGAGACAAATAGATAGGCAGATAGATAGAGAAGCAAGATCCTGCTCACAGTATTCTTCATGTGTGTCTTCATTGGCTAAGCTCGTCTCATCTCCCCCTATCCCTCATATCCCGTCCCTTTCCTTCTCCGGGTATTAAGATCGTACCCTGGATATGAGGTTGCCAGGCTGCGTCATCTCTCACCATCCTGCATTACCCTACCCTGCAGCATCTCACTTCATTTCACTTCATCTCACTTTAATTTTTCTCGTTTCAGCTTTTCCGTATCAGTTTCGGTTCACATCACTTCGTCTCACATCCTCTCACATCATCTAGTTATTATCATCTGCTTCGTTTTTTATTATCTTGTTTCAGCTCACTTCATTTCGTTTCATTTCTCCTCACTTCACTTTTCATTATCGTTTTGGCCCGTTTTACTTATCATTTCATCTCAGCTCTTCTCGTTTCGTTTACTCATTAGATGTGTTTCGACTCGTCTTGTTTCACTTCTCGTCATTTCACCTCATTTCATCTCGCTTCAGTCTCATTATCTGTGTTTCGCAGCATCATATTTTAATTTCACTACCTGTCGCTGCTTCCCTCTTTGTATCAACTTGCAGCATCACATATTATTTCGTTTCAGCTAATGTCACTTCTCGCTTCTTATTTCACCTTTTTATCAGTTAGCCTTGCCTCACACTATCTCATTTCACCATACTTCCTATATTATCACTTATCATTCCACCGCCTCACTTCTTTCTTCCCTCGTAGCTTCATATCGCCCTCACTTCTCAGTTGTCATAGTCCATCGCCTTACGTAACCAGATATATTACGTCATCTTGTATTACGGTATCGCATAGCACCGTATCATGTTCATCATTTCACATCTTTTCAATTCGTCCCATCACTAAACTTCAGCTTATTGTCCGTCCCATCGCATATCGCATCACCTCATATCCTGCGTCACATTTACATCACATCGCATCGCATCACGTCACATAGCATCATCACCTCCCTGCCGCTCTAATTTCCTCTAATCTGAAACCTTTAAACACGTAGTAAAAACAGTTTCATTCATTTCCTCAAAATCCCAGGCTTATCATTCACACGTGGCCTTCCTTTTTTTTTTTTTTTTTTTTTGGTCCCCAGCCACGTTTTTTCTTCCATTTTTACTTTTTATTTTTTAGCTGCCCTCTCATCACTCACCGCACTTTTTTTTCTTTCTTTGTGTGTGTGTGTGTGTGTGTGTGTGTGTGTGTGTGTGTGTGTGTGTGTGTGTGTTTATTTTTAATCCCTCACAATTCCCTCAGTCTCTCCCTTTATATATATATATACAATGTTTTGTCCCAGACTTTTTCCTTTTTTAGTTTTTATATATTTTGTGTCTTTTTTTTTGTCGCTCATATCGGGTATTGCACTTTTTTTTTTTTTTTTTTTTTTTAGCTTCCCTGTTACTTGAGGTTTTACTCTGGATCCATCTCCAACGATGACGATTTTTTTTTTTTTAATCTGGGTATCGAAACGACGAACCGATACAGTTTAGGAGTTTTTAAAGGCTATATCCAGCCCCTCTGGTTCGAAAAATCTCCCGTAAGATGAAATTAATCGTCTGAAAGTACCAGGAATATTAAGTAAGAGACGCCCTCATAGTGGAGAATGTTAATATTAGCACTTTCACTTTTCCTTAAGCTAATATTTGCTTATCAGTCTGCTACACGTATTTATTTATTCATTCATATATCTGTTTTGCCGTATTTATTTTGTTTAATATTTATACCGTATAGTTATGAAATTGTCGGGTACCACTTTTATACGTTGTGATTTCACTGTTAATTTATGGGTTATCTGAAGTCTCGTGGTAGTAAAAATTTATATATATTTAGCTTTTCCCCAGACTTAAATCGGGATCAGATCACCAGCCTTATTTTTAGTAACCCTGAACGTTTGTCTAGTTCCGATGGACTATTTTTTTCCTTAGTTAGTCTGTCTCTTAGCTGAAGCCTGTCTAGCAAATATGTAGGTCAACTTGTAAATTAACTTTTTCTCATACTTGTATCTACAGTACATTAGTTCTAGTTCAGGCACTGCATTGAAGCTTTGTTTTTCTAGTTCGTCTTTTTTTATCTTTCTGATGTGTAAAGCCCTTTGTTCTCAGAAATTTATTTTCATTATCACTTTTACTACCCGTACCTGTCCAGGCTGTATCAATTCGCTGCACTTTTCCAACCTTAAACGTATGAAAATCCTCTATGCTACTGATATTCTTGTTTTGTTTGTTTCGCCAGCTTGATTCTCTGTTGGTGTGAAGCTGTACGCAGGAAAATCCACCTCTTGTGTCACTTTTCCTCAGTATGCATCTATGCCAGTTTTTGCTCGGGAACTATATTTAAGCTTTGTTTCTCAGGTTAGTTTTTCTGTTAGCTAAAGCCCTTTGGTCTTCAAAATTACCTTATGAATCACTTTCTCTCATACCTGTGCCAAAATTATTTCTTTTCACCTTTTATCAGCACTGAACTTCTGTCTGCTAGTTCAAGCATACCGCTAATGCATTATTTGTTTCCCTAGCTTGTTTACTTTTTAACTGAAACTTCCTGAGATCTACATGTAGTTTCATTTCCCCTAAAATTTCTGTCTTAATCAATTCGTTACACATTATTATTCAGTCTTCTTCAGTCTGTTACGTCATTAATATTTTGTTTCCACAATAGTTTCTCTGATGGCTAAAGTCTACTTGAAAATGATTTTGTAGTTTCTAAACTATTATCTAAGTGTTCCAGGTTGATCAGATCGCAGTGTTACTCTTTTATTATATTTTCATATATTTTGAATCTCTGCCTTTCGATGACATTGATTTCTTTTTTTTTTATATCTACTGCCTTCAGACGATTTAATTCAGCTCTGGACTCTTCAAACAGCAGAGCTCAGATGAAGCCTTCAGTAACCCCCTCACTACCAGAGGTCTGTCCTGAGCTTAATTAAATCGTCTGAGGGTAGCAGGAATAAACTAAAAAAAAAAAAAAACATTTATCATGGGACTTAAGGAAGCAACCATCTTTTTTTGTGTGTGTGCCATCACGTGTACATCGTGTGTTACAAGAGGGAAATGGCAGCGCGCTCAATGGCGAACCCAGCTCAGCTGATTAGGGCGTGTGTGGCAACTTTGAACCTTAACCATTTCGTGCCGGTAGACTGGTAAATTGTAGTTCAGATTAATTTTGTAAGATGTTATTACAGTATACGAACTCAAATCCCAATTGACTTGGTACTCGATGCAGCTAGGTTATGTACACTCTAGTCTCTAATAGAAACAGTCTTCATTAATTCCTTCAGTAGTGACGATTTTCTTCCGGTTTGTGGGATACGTCTTGTACTGAAGATATTAACTTCGTGTTTGAGTACATGATTATGTAAAAACTCGTCCTTCCTGAAGTCCTCAAATTCAGATCCATATTTATTTCGTTTTGGGGGAAACTATAAAAAGGTGTTGTCGCACTGGAATAGACCCTTACATTAAGTCCAGTTTCAGACTCATAGAACAAACTAATATATGTAGTCTAGTCTGTGTAACCCTCTCATGGTTGGGACAGCTCAAGGACGCTATTCTGCCTGACGCCAAGCAATATTTTTCTGCTGAAAGTGAGTCATTGGAACCGGATAGTGTTATAATGTTGCCACCACTGACCTTTTCATCGTCGGGACAACTTTAGTTCCAGCATATGCCACACATTTTATTCCTCTGAGTCATAGGAGCCTGAGAGATTTAAAGTGTAGTGACCATGACATATCGTCGAAGAAAAGGTGCTATAAAGCCTCCGTCAAAGAAAAGGTGCTAAGAAGCCTCCGTCGAAGAAAAGGTGCTAAGAAGCCACCGTCGAAGAAAAGCTGCTATAAAGCCTCCGTCAAAGAAAAGCTGCTATAAAGCCTCCGTCGAAGAAAAGGTGCTAAGAAGCCACCGTCGAAGAAAAGGTGCTATAAAGCCTCCGTCAAAGAAAAGGTGCTATAAAGCCTCCTTAACTGACGAGAATACCGAGCAAAGTGTGATGGCCACCACAACGTCCCCAGTTCGTGCCCTAGTCAGCCCGTGCCCACGCAAACCAAGATGTCTGTAATCACCTCTTGCTTAACCCTCCTAATCCACTTCATCCACCCACGACAAAGAAAGAATGCCGGTTTATGAGGTGTGAGGGAGAGTGGGCTGTGGAAAAGATGAAGTGCCCCTGTAAGTTTATTTTATTCTTAAGCCAGTCCCCCATCATATAAATCCACAACCTGGGTATTTTGTCACATCTTGCTCACCGGTCATAATTCACATCATCCACCCACATCAAGGAATGCGAGTTTACAGGAGAGAGAGAGAGAGAGAGAGAGAGAGAGAGAGAGAGACTAGGTTTTAGAAGAGGTCAATTACCGCTGTAGATTTATAGTACTCCTAACGCAGTGCCAATCTTACCAGTGCGCCAGCCTAAGAATTTAATTGTGTATTCTCACTTATTTTAATCTTTATACACCCATAACAAAAAAACGCAAGTTACGAGGTGAGAGGATATTAGGTGAAGAAAAAATATAATTATGACAGCAATTGAGGTGTGTTATATTCTTAACAGAAAAGGGGGGCGGGGGGTTAATCATGGCTTTCAAAGCAAGTACCCAGCTTACAAATCCACGAACTAAGACATCAAATGAAGTCTTCAACTCAGCTCTTTTTATCCACTTAATCCACTAGACACAACAAGGGATGCAGGTTAAGAGTGTTTGTGTGCGGGTGAGGATGTGGGTGTGTGCGGGTGGAAGGGGTAGGGGGAAGGAGGAAAGGAGCATTGGGTACAGAAGAATTGAAAATGAAATACTATATAGATAATTGTCTGTTTTATCCCAGTACCGTTCGCTTTTGGTTCATAATCGTTCCTGTCTTTCTCCGGTGGCCTAATCATCTAATGCAAATACTACCTGACACAACAGGAGACACATCATAACGAGGTTCGAGGTGATTTAGTTATGTGTTCCTTACGCCTGCCTTGTTATGATGTTAACATTCATGTCCACACGCTGAAAGAGGGTGCGTTTGTTGATGTAAGAATGAAATGCTGCAAACCGGAAAGCAGAAATAAGTGACTAAATATTTATACATACGCGAGAAGAGAGGAAGTTTATTTATAGACGATTGAAGAGTTGCAAATGGGAATGTAAATGTACATGATAAAATGCAAACACCGACACGAGAAAAGGGTAGATTTGTTTTTATATGAGTGAAATATTGCAGGCCTGAATAGAACTCTTCATACCAGTATTTCATTCCTATTACGTAATGTACGCTAATATCCCACACAAGAACTGAAGATTTTTAAAAGAAAATTATGAAGTGTTGCAGGTTGGGATGCAATGTCAGATACCTTTACCGACAGTTCCTCCGAATAAAGATGACGATTACAGGATTAGTACATACAGCTCAGGCTGAAATTTGTTACTGAAATGTTTAATAGTGAAACACAAATGAAGATCGTAACATATGTATACAAATGCCTGTTCAAGATAAGAAGAGATTAGTTGAAGGCAGATAAGATTGTAACATCCTGAAGATAACGACAAGTAGTTCATAACCGTCCTAACCACGTCAGCAAGCATGGATCAGGTCTGGCGGTAATTGGAGAAGATCCTGTTTCATGTAACCCAGTAAATCGGATTAATTTATTTTTATTTATTTATTCTTTCAACCTTCTGACGATTCTGTTCAATGCAGGAAAGATCACGAGTTGGGTGGGGTAAAGGAGGCTGTCTCTGACCCTCATTACAACGATATATCTTTCCTAAGGTGGACAAAAAAAAATCTAACGGTAGCAAGAGTAAAATATTAAAGGCCGTCACATTACTGAAGGGGTTGATAAGGCTGTAGGTCGTATCTTGAACTGCAAAGGGGGATTCTTTTGCAAGCTGCTGTGAACTGTTTTTAAATCAGCCTATCCCATTCAGACTTGGGTGAGGGGAGGGGGTGTTCCTGAAGCTGAATAAAATCGTATGTACGTATCCAGAATGAAGTAAAGTTACAAATGGTCAGCATGGGATACGTTACAATAAGCGTTTAACCCCTTCACTACTGCCTGGGATTCCTCTAAACTCGGCAGGAAGCAGAGTGGAGTTCGCTTTCCATTCGTACGTGTGTTCCAGCTCGTTCATGGTCTTCCTCTCCTCATTCTCCTCTCAACCTATAATAGTCCTCTCTGTTAACCGTCTTTGCTCTTTCTTTCTCTGTTAACCGTCTTAGCTCTTTCTTTCTCTGTTAACCGCCTTAGCTCTTTCTTTCTCTGTTAACCGTCTTAGCCCTTTCTTAATCGTTCACTCCTCATTCTCCCGTCATCTTAGCTTGCATTCTGTCTCTGTGGGTTTGTGCCCCAATAAGACTTCTTCCGTACATTGTCATTGATCATCATCTTTCTCGCCTCTTTTTCAGATCAGTTTCTCTTAAACAGTATGTTCTTTCTTTGCGAATCTCTCGTTAATCCCTTCAGTCCGATGACGTATTTTATATTTCATTCTTACCGTCATCAGACGAATTAAGTATAGACCTTTAGTAGCGAAAAGATTGGTGGATGCTGATCCTAAGCATTGGGGGCTGTTTCTAAGCCTTTGGAGGCTTTTTCCAAGTGTCTGGGGTTGTTTCCGAGCTCTTGGAGGCTGTTTGTGAGCCCTTTTAAGGCGGTTTCTAAGCCATTGGAGGCATTTCTAAGCCCTTGGAGGCTGTTTCATAGCCTTTGTAGGCCGTTTCTAGGCCTTCGGAGGCTGTTTCATAGCCTTTGTAGGCCGTTTCTAGGCCTTCGGAGGCATTTATAAGTCTTTGGAGGTTATTTTTAAGCCTGTGGAGGCTGTTTATGAGCTTTTGGAGGCTGTTTCTAAGCTGTTGAGTTTGAAATTTTTCCGAAGCCGAATAAAATTGTCAGAATATACCTGCATCATAAAGCAAAAGTACGACAGTGTAGTGAAGGGATTAACCAAGGAAGCACTGATGAACAATCTGATGAACAACTTCGATGAATTGATGAATAAGGGATATAAAACCGGTAATACCAGCGCAGCGAGATAAAGCGGAGCTCTTGACGTCTTTAATCAGATAATTGGCCTCGTAATCACTTCATAATTGATAAGTGCAACCTTCACTGTTACAAGCTCTCCTCTTTTAGCTTTTCAACTCTATTATTATTATTATTATTATTATTATTATTATTATTATTATTATTTTTATTATTATTATTGTTGTTGTTGTTGTTGTTTTTGGTATTGTCTGACCTACTTTCAATTTTATTCTAGGTATCACTAGACAATTTTTTTCAACTTCCGATAGACCTGTGGAGTTGAAGGGGTCTGCAGATATCAGAGAGAGAGAGAGAGAGAGAGATTTTGGATTGATGGGGTTAATCGGATAATCAGCTTCATAACTGATAAATGTAGCTGCCACTGCTAACCCCTTCAGTCCAGTTGCTGCTTTTGCACTTCGTTCTTGCCACCATCAGACGATTTGATGCAGTTTAAGGGGATTTTCATGCAGTAGAGATGTGAGTGAAGGCTGTATCAGAATCTTATCGGTTTGAAAAGTCTCTCCACAGCTGAATAAAATCGCCCGGAGGTCTATCCATCTATCTGTCTGTAGCCGGACGCCATAATTCCGTATGAGGTGGCCATTTCTCTTTGACTTAGTTGTTTTACGGAGAGGAGCACTGACTCTCCTCCATCCCACTTGTTGACACGTAGGGAACACGTGTGGGTTGGTTATATGGTTACCACCCAGCGTTGTAAATTGCCTCGTAGCATACAGGAAACCATTAGATTTGTCATTCAGTCTTAAGCCACCTGAAAAGGAAAGAAGTATAATAAAAAGTGGCATGAAAGATGGGAGAAATAGGAAGAGAGGAGGGCAGACACAGAAAAAAAATGATAAAGGTGAAGGAAGAAGTAGGCAGCACTACACCAAGTGAGTGGATGATGGTCGCCACCACTCCCAGAGGTAACAAGAGCAAATAAATAAATATAAATTGAAATAAACGTCATTGATAAGTGTAGCTTCCAGTACTAATCTTTTCAGTCTGATGTCATATTATTTCATTTCTGCCGTCAGATCATTTCACTCGCTCACTGGGAGAATTTTCGTAATGAGGTGTTAAAAATAGCCCTCATGATACCCAACACTAGTAAAGGTATGTCCTAAGCTGAATAAAATCGTCTGGAAGTTGGAGGATAAAATACAATAAATAAATAAATAAACAGATAAAAAGAAGAAAAAAAATATTATAGGGTTGAAGAGGTTAAGGACTCGTGAGCAGCGGGTGGTGAGTCTACGGCCTGGTAAAAATATCTCTACTCTACCCGGATGCCTGAGAGAGAGAGAGAGAGAGAGAGAGAGGTTTTGTAGGAGTTGTTTTCATGCGCGCCCGCGTGCGTGTACGTGTGTGTGTGTGTGTGTGTGTGTGTGTGTGTGTGTGTGTAATAGTGAGTTCGGTATTTGGTTATTTAAGCATTCCTTGAATCCAGTGTGTGTGTGTGTGTGTGTGTGTGTGTGTGTGTGTGTGTGTGTGTGTGTGTGTGTGTGTGTGAGAGAGAGAGAGAGAGAGAGCGAGGGAGGGGGGGGCTGTGAGTGACGGAGCAATTATAAGACGTGCGTGTGTGTGTATATATATATATATATATATACACTGTTTTGTGTGTGTGTGTGTGTGTGTGTGTGTGTGTGTGTGTGTGTATGAGAGAGAGAGAGAGAGAGAGTGGGGCGGGGGGGCTGTGAGTGAGGGTGCAATTAGAAGGCGTGTGTATACTGTAAATACTCGTATATATATGGTTTTGTTTATTTGTGTGTGTGTGTGTGTGTGTGTGTGTGTGTGTGTGTGTGTGTGTGTGTGTGTGTGTGTGTGTGTGTGTGTACGCGCGCTCGCGTGTGCGAGTGCTTGTACTTTTGCTTATGGCCCAACCCCAGCCTTATCCATGATGGTGATTGTGGCCAAGTCAAGAATTGTGTGAGGCAAGACACTAAGTCAAGACCTTCTGCTCCTGAAATAATAAACTGTCTAGCCACAGCTTTCAAGGCTACACTTGTTTTGTCTTACTTCATTTGCCTCTGTTTATCATTTTTTTGCCTTTTAACGTCCACCTGACAAAGTCAGAGGAGGGTGTTGTTGTCACTGGGATCAATGTGTCTGTCCGTAGAGTTGGGCGGCAGGGCGGTTGGCCAGGCATAGAGATTTCGTTTCCGGGCTAGAACTCAGAAAATGCTCACTATAGAATTTTCACATGGTCATGTGTCTTCTTAGTGAACTGGTGCCTTTTGATAGGTAGATTGCCCTTTCGTAAGTATTTTTTTTTAATACTGAAAAAAAGAAAAATCAATGCGACCTGCGCAAGGAATGTGAAGGGCATAGTTTATGTGTCCTCAAGGCGTTCTTCTTAGACGTTCTCCTTACGCCCACCTTTAAAAGAAGAGATTGGGGGATGAGGGCCGTTATGCGCATGGTTAGGTGTGGAGGGAGGTGGGGGGGGTCTGTTTGTTTTAGGTGGAGATTTGCAACAACGTAGTGTTGCCTATGTTTTTTTTAATACTATTGACCTATCTGTTGTATAATGGTTTGCATCAGTATTCCCTTTCTACGGTGTCAGGAAAAGTTCTGATTGGTAAGGTAAATATTATACAACTAGCTGTCATCAGAATTTAAAACTCTGCATGTCTTAGGAAAACCCTGCATGTCTTAGGGTACGGCCACACCGGACGCGGCGAGCGGGGAGACTTGAGCGGGAAGGGATGAGGTGACACGATAAAACTCGCCAAATCTTGTGTGGGTGGCCGGACTCAGTGAATGGCCAGGGAGGTTTGTCGCTCCGCTCACCCTCCACGCTCGTCGCTACGAAATGCAGCATGCCCCAAAATGTCGTGCACTGCCTAGCGACATCCCCAGGCTTGATAGCTTGGAGAGTGACATGTCTGCACCGATGAACAGCATCTGACTATCTGTTGCACGCGAGGTTGCCACTTCCTATTTGGACAGGTATCGCGTTCATGCTCACCTCGCCACTCATCGCTCGACGCTACCTCCCTGCTCGTCGTGTCTGATGTGGCCGTACCCTTAGGAAACTGTTAGAGGGATACAATTGAGCTTTTCTGATGCTCTCTGAGATTAGCTGTATCAACTTGACACTAATGACTGACAGCTGTGGCCATTACTTGAAGTGATTCATGTATGTAAGTGTGGGTAACAGTTTTTTTTTTTTTTTAAATTCTGATTGAAAGTGAGACATTTAATATTCTGCGACTATATAGAGGAGTGTAGTAGTAGTTGCAACCCCACGCCCATCTGAAACGTGAACCCGATGACCCACAGGTTCAGTTTATTTTCCTGCAGTTCACCATCCGTCATTCAGGGGAGAGGTAAATAGTTGAGCGATTTTTTTTTTTTTTTTTTTACGAAGCAGTTGAGCCACCGGGTATATCAGTGTGACCACGTGAAGTATACCTCAGAGGAGAAGAGAGAGAAGCGGAAACAAACCTTAAAATACATTGCTGCAAAAAAAAAAAAATGAACTTTGCCCGTAAGACTCTCGTTGCAGATTATTGTTTCCTCGCCAAGACAGTTTTTATGTCGTTAGAACAGACATCTTGGCGATAGACTAAGAAATCATGGGCGTTAAGGGGATTTTCTTGGTTTAAGTTAGTATCCCTTTCGAGGGGTTAGGCGGGGGAACGTTTTCTGTGATACAAAAATGTTCCGTGTTTCTCTTCCGTGTTTACAGATTATGAACCGTTTCCTCTCAGTTGTTTAGGAGCGAGCACCCGTGAAGCTAAAAGCACGTATATAAGCCATTGTTCCTCCTGATGTCTGTTATCTACGCTTTACACCTTTTGTCTTTTATACGTAACGTTAGCGAGTTGAAGTTTTTCCGCACCTGGGAAGCCTAAGTCGTTGCCAGCGCTTCTTCCTGTATCGTCACAAGCTGGCGCTGTTAACTGATTAGATGTTTGGCTAAGGGGTGTTTTTATTTTTAGAGATAGGGAGACTGCTTATTGTACCTCCTCGTTTGAATTGCCATTAACCCTCTCATCGTAGGGACAACTCTAGTAAGTTGTATTCTAGTAAACGCTGAAAGTAGGAGCTGAGAGTAGGTTATAGGAGCATAAGAGTGTTAAGGATCAAAGATTTAGGCATATCAACCATGCATCCTGTTACTATCTCCGACTGACTTTGTTAACTGATTAGACACTCAGTGGGGGAACGCATAGTATGGTAACTACACATTTCCGTTGTTCAAGGGTTGCCATTATAGGAAAAATAATGACATGTATTGAGCCTTGCCTAAGTGGCTGTACGATTCATGTGTGCACGTTTGCTAATGGTGTGTGTGTGTGTGTGTGTGTGTGTGTGTGTGTGTGTGTGTGTGTGTGTGTGTGTGTGTAGAGGACCACCACTTAAGCGAACCATGTCAGCAATGTCAAGTATGAGTTCCGGGGCGCCAAGGGAGAAACGAAGGAGGGCCCCCAGTAGGGTGACCCGGGGCCACAGGAATGTTTGGTGGGGCCAGGTGACATCCTCATCATGCCTCCACCGTCACCACACCCCTCCATCACCACACACCTCCATCACCACACACCTCCATCACCACACCCCTCCATCACCACACACCTCCATCACCACACACCTCCATCACCACGCCTCTCCATCACCACGCCTCTCCATCACCACGCCTCTCCATCACCACATCCCTCCGTTACCACATCCCTCCATCACCTCACCCCTTGATCACCACACTCCTCCAACACACACTGAAGTGCTTGATGGAGGAGGGGGGGATTGTTAAGATGGAGCTAACATAGTCACCACACTCTTACGTCACCACACTGTCACCACACTCCTCCATCACTCATTTATCCATCATGCACGTGTTTGTTACCACACAATTATGCATTTCACAATTATCACATTTCCTTCATCACACACTCTCCGTCACCCCACTTTCATCACGCACTCTCCATCACCACACTTCCATCACGCATTCTCCATCACCACACGTCTCTCTAACCACAGTCTTGTCATCACATTTCTCCATGACGCAGGCTAATGATTTTCTGCTTGTTAAGGATGATGTCTGAGAGGTTATCCAGTTCATAATCACTGAATATGGATGACGTTTTTCCTCTCAGAATCTATTTATGCCAACTGAAGGAGTTAAATATAGCCGCTATTAACCCTTCAGTACAAGAAGCCTCGCTTGAGTTAAACATAGGGAAGTCGTAGAGAGAGAGAGAGAGAGAGAGAGAGAGAATAAAATGTATTATTGAAAGGGTTAAGGCAGGCTGCTCTTGACGTTAGGCAGGTAAGCGAGCGAAACGTTCTCCAGATACTGAGCTGCCATCCGTTCAGACTGGATTATGTTTCCTGAAGCCGAATAGAAGCGTTTGGCCTTAACCAGAATAAAAATTTGAAATATTATATCAGACGCTGGAGTTTATGCAGCCGCGTCGTCAGATTTGTTTTTGTTTTTTTTGTTTTTTGTTTTTTTGCCAACTTTCAACTGAGGGTCGTTTATAACTATAATGGACATACGAGATCATTTTTTTTTCTTTCATAACAGCCAGTCCTTTGACGCTAAGAGTAAGTTCCTTCTGAGGGTTTCTTAAGTCCTTGAATCAGGAGACGCATATACTGTTTTATTTTTGCTGCCTCCACACGATTTTATTCAGCGTAGTCGTGGTGAAGCGGTAAGTGAATGAATTATTTAACTTTTCCAGTTAGAAAAGTCTCTTCTGAGTTGAATATAATTTTCTGGACATTACAAGTAATAATTACGTCATGGATTGAAGGAGTTAACTATTCGCTTTTCACTTTAACTTAGCGTAAAATATCAATCTCTTCATCTTTACTGAGTTAAAGTGATAGTTTAGCCTTCGAAAATGGTGCTTGTTGTGAAGTGCAATGGAATTGATGTAGAGCCGCAGAACTGTCTGATTCTGCTAGCGATCTACGTGAAATAAAGTACAAAAGGACGAAATATTTGGCCAAGTTAAGGTGAACGGTGTATATCACAGTCACAGCACTGACAGCAAGCAGGTGCAAGTCTTCACTGCCTGGCGGAGATGTCTTGCTCATCCAAACACAGCGACGTATCGAATGAACTGAAGGGAAAAAAAAGTTCTGTAAAAACAAAAAATAGTTCACCCATAGCGGTTATTGGAGCGTTTACGTCAGGCGATTCGGTAGATCCGTAGTTATTGAGTATGATTGCCAAAGCTCAAGCAAGCACCAACCAAACAAGCAGTCTGACAGTGTATGAATTAGGGAACCAGAAGGGTGATGGGGAAGGTATGAGTGTAGCAGCGAGCCAGTCAAAGAATGGGTATGACGGACTTTTACGTCTGGTAACTGAGTATATATTTATTTGTCGAAAGGCAGACACTAACAAACAAGCATCCAAATAG
>NC_137017.1:323349-370849 GCF_032717465.1 Coenobita brevimanus | reverse complement strand
CGATGAGAGTGACGTGAGTTAGAGGCGAGGATGAGGGATGCGTGAGGAATGAGGCTGAAGGATGAGTGAGAGGAAGGGGTGGCCGAGTACGACGTGAGATGAGGTTCCAGTATTATTGGATGGTTGAAGATGTTCCTGCCATTGCTGCCCCTCCTTTCCATATTTTCTTCCCATACCCCCTTTTCTTCCCCTTCCTTTCTCGTCATTCCCTTTCTGTACCTGTTCCCCTTCCCTTCCCCTCCCTTCTTGTTACTCCCTTTCCCTGCCTCTTCCATCCCTTCCCTTCCCGTCTCTTTCCTTCTTGTCACTCCCTTTCTCTACCTATTCCTTCCCTTCCCTTCCCGTCACTCCCTTTCCCTTCGCTTCCCTTCTCGTCACTCGCTTTTCCTTCCCTTCTCGTCACTCGCTTTTCCTTCTTTTCACTCCCTTTCCGTTCCCTTCCCTTCTCATCACTCCCTTTCCGCTCCCTTCCCTTCTCATCACTCCCTTTCCCTTTCCTTCGCTTCTCGTCACTCCCTTTCTCTTCCCTTCCCTTCCCTTCCCTTCCCTTCCCTTCCCTTCTTGCCTTGCCTTGCCTTAACTCACTTCTCTTTTCCCTCCCTTCCCTAAACTCCCTTCCCATTCCCTTCTTTCTCTTAACTCCCTTCCCCTTCCCTTCTCTTAACTCCCTTCCCCTGCTCTTTCCATCCCCGCCCTTCATCCCTTCTCTTCCCTTCCCCTCTCTTCACCCCATCCCCTCCTTTCCCTTCATCCCATCCTAAACCATCACTCCCTCTTCTACTCTCTTCCCCTTCCCTTTCTCTCAGTTCAACCCTCTCTCCCTTCCCCCTTTCCCCTTCCTTTCCCTTCCCTCTTTCCCCTTCCTTTCCCTTCCCTCTTTCCCCTTCCTTTCCCTTCCCTCTTTCCCCTTCCTTTCCCTTCCCATTGTATACCGTCACTACCTTCCCCTTCTTCATCCCTTCACTCCCTCGTCTCACCCTCTTCCCCTTTCCCTCCCTCTTCCTCTCTTCTCCTTGCCTCCCGTCCCCTCCCCTCCCCTCCCCTCACAATCGTCGGTGCCAGCTATTTCTGTCACTTTTTTGTCACCCTGTATTTTGACACCGCTAAGGTAAACACATTCTGCTCCTGCTGTTAGTGTTACCTGTTTAAATATATGCCTTTCTTTTCGCTCCACTTGTTTGTGTCCATAATAAAGGTGGTTGTTTATAGAGGTGGTTGGGTGTTGCAGTTGGTGTAGAGAAAACAGTTGATATCTTTAATTTTTTTGTTTTAGGCATCTTTATGGGTAGTGTTCGTCTTCTTATTGGGGTTGTCTCTGTTCTTGTTCTCACTGTGTTTATTGTTCGTGATATTGTTGTTGTAGTCGGAGTTGCCTATTTTGTTGTTGCAGTTGCTAAGCTATTCTTGATGTTACTGTTCATATCGTTATTGTTGCAAGCCTTATTGCTGCTCTTGCTTTTATTGTTAATGATATCCTTGTGGCAGATGTTGTTGCACTTCTTTCTATTTTTGTTGCTGCCCTGGTTACCTCTGTGTTGTTGTTGTCGCGAAAAATGTTGTCATTGTTGTTGGTGTTGCTATCCTGTTGTTGCTGCTGCTGTTGCTAGCATTGCTCTTCCTGTCTTCGTTAGCTGTCGAGTCTATTTTTTTGTCTGCCTGGCTGTCTGTCTGTATGTATGTTTGTATGTGTATGTATGTATGTGTGTGTATGTGTACTTTTGTATGTATGTATTTATGTATGTTAGCAAAAATCATGAGTGTGTGGTCCGATTTGGATCTAACTTTGCATATGGATTGCGTGAGGCTTTGGGAAGAAATGAATCCGTGTAGGTGCAGATCGATCAAAGTTTAAGGTCACGGGTCAAGATAAAACAAAATTCGGGGAGTTCAAAATAAAAATTCGGGGGGGGGGGGTCAGTTTCAAAATTGGGAGGGGGGATCAAAATCAAAATTAGGGGGAGGGCGGCGTGATCTCGTGAGTGCTGAGTCCTGTTAAGATCGAACGTGGGACCTAAATTGTGTGTAGGGATGGGAAGAAATGCTTTAGCTTTGGTGCTGATCCATCTAAGGTCAGGGTCAGGGGTCAGGGTCAGTATTAAGGGTGCATCATCTGTGTCCCCTGAATATATTTGATCTAGTTCTTGTTATTGTCTGTGTTGTTTCTGTTGTTGTTTGGGAGTTGTTGCTGTCATTTGTTTTCCTGACATTTCTGCACTGTTGTTGTTGATTCTTTTATTTGTTTGTGTGAGATACTGGCAATGGTACCGTTGTTTTGGCAGTACGGTTGCAAGATAATGTGTGTCTTGGCAGCAGGGCCATATATATATATTTTTTTTTTTTCAGCAGCGGGTGGATTCGCTTTCCTGTCGAGAGTTCGCTTTAACCTTGTTTGTTTTTAGTCAGGTGATAAGAGGCAAATGGTACTTTAGAGAGAGAGAGAGAGAGAATACGAGTTCATGTATTGTGTTACTTGAATTTAAAAGATTAGGTGTCTAGTCGCTCACACAGTAAGGTTTTCCAGAGGGGTCGTTCATTGAAACTGATTTCCTGTATTATCAAACTCCGGATCTGCTGGTGGCCATCATCTGTATAAAATCACCTGGCGACTGATGTAAGCCAGAAGTCTATCCCACATGGATGTTAATACACCCAGAATCTCAACGACTTTTAAACTGAGAGTATAGTTATGACTGATTAAGTACATAGGCTTCCCCCATACCGATATTACCTACGTTTTATCTTTGTGTGTTTGGTGTTTTTTTTTTTTATCTGGCTATAGATTGTTATTCTTTCTTCCTTTTCTTTTCCGTCTTCTTCTTCTTCTTCTTCTTTTTCTTCTTCTTCTTCTTAATATTAATATTATTATTATTATTATTATTATTATTTTAGCCTAGGAAGAGACCTATCGAAGTGAAAGGTTTAACCCGTGCAGCTCGAGGACGTACTTTGTCTTGTGTTCTGACCAAACTCAGACGATTTTATATCGCTTATCGGAGACGTCTACCCCTTGGGATGAAAAATTTTAAAACATCTTTCTCGAAGAATTTGTGTGTATGTGTGTGTGTGTGTGTGTGTGTGTGTGTGTGTGTGTGTGTGTGTGTGTGTGTGTGTGTGTGTGTGTGTGTGTAGTGAGAGGTGGGTACCACTAAAATACTGTGTGTATACAATAGCTGTGGGTGAGTATAAAAAAGAGCATGGAATTCCCAGTTTATTTCCAAAGGCTGCATTATTCCTAGAACCTTTACGATGTCCTCCTGGGTTTAGGTTAGTTAGGTTTTTACGTTATGTAATGTTATGGTTTGGTATGCCATGTGGTGTTGTCGTGTGGTTATAATTGTTAACCCATTGACCCTAAGGACGTCTTTGCTAAAGCCATTTTTGCCATTGGTATCTCAGAAAGTTTATATTCGCCTCACGGTAACCCTGTCGTAGTGAAAGTGTTGGTGAAAGGTATGCAGAACGTCCTCAGTCCAAAAAGTATCTCCTAAGCTGACTGAAATAATCTGAAGTCAGCAAGAATGGCAAGAATGAAACAGTGACGTAATCGGCTGTAGGGGTTAAAGATCATTGTGTACTTTTTTATATAGATGGAAATTCAAGTAACAGTGTAGACCATAAATAGATGGCACTTCAAACGTTCTCAACAGGATGGAAGGAAATACAAGAAATAGCTGCTCCTTGAAACGTTTGCTGTAGGTTGGATTTTGAAACGTTTACCACTGGATATGAAATATTAGGTTACAGTCTCACTTAACTCCTTCAGTCTTGTGATTTGCTTTATTATATATATCTTATTCTTGTTACATAGACATTTTTCTCAATTAAGGGAGATATCTGATACTGAAGGGATTGATGAAGGTTGTATTTAACCACTCCAGTAAAACAAAAAATCTTTAAACAGAATATGTTCGTTTATAGATTGCAGTAACAAAATGTAGTATGTAGTCACCGGATGGAGGTGACTATGAAGTAATTTTGGGGTGGCAAGTAATATAACGGCAGTACATACACACATACATACAAACATACATACACACGTGCATAAGAACATAAATACATACATACATGTGTAGGTACATACATACAGCTCACATGCATACCAGTACATACTTATTAAAATGTATGTATGTATGTATGTATTTTTTTCACAACCGCCCTTGATAAAAATACCTGGATTTTTTTCCCCTCAGAATCCACTTCATTCAGCATAACTACTATTTTAGGGTTTTACAAGCGTGTGTCTGCTTTAAGTCCACCACCCACTGGCAGAGAGAGAGAGAGAGAGAGTTCAAAGTTTTCGAGCACTTCCATCCGGCGGCGTAGGAAGAGCTATTGTGTTTCTTCTTATTTTGTAAAGACAAACGAATGCTTGTAATGAAACTATTGTGTAGTTAAGAGCTGCCCTTATGTTATACAAACAGTGTAATTAATTTACTCCATGAAAGAAAAATCGTGCATTTACTGATGTTATTTCATCAACTGAAAGCGGCCATAAGAATGATAATTGGTTTTATAATATGAAGCATTTTTTTTCTATTGTTTCATATAAAACTGAAAATTTTGCTGATACTTGTACACATACCTTCTGTGTAAATTATGGTGGTATTATCTGTCAATCTATCTGTCTATAGCCAGACGCCTATATCTCGCAAGAGGTGGCCACAAACAATTCGCCTCCATGTCGCCCTGTCCCCTGCCAACGTACACCCCCCTCTCTTATATGCCTCTCTACTCCATCCCTCCACCTCATCCTTGGCACGAAGTGCAAGGAATGCAAAACTTCAACAAGCTGTGCTAACATGTTAAATTTATGGACGTGGAGCGTTGTACACCTGCTAATGCTTAACATTGAATCCTCTGTAATATATGAGAGACTCAGTAGCTAATTTAAGGTGAAAAAGAGATGAAACTAAATTTATATATGAGAAAAAAAAGTCGGTTAAGGAACAATGAACATTTGTTATAACAGGTACCCGGAAACTGTTTTAAATTTTCATCTATAGTACCGTGTTGGATATTCCCTGATTCGGTATTGATATACAGTATACCTCTACAGTTTTAAAGGAAATTAATAACTTTTTTCGCTTTTGGCAGGGTATTGTCTTCGCATTTCTCTGAGTACGTGTCCCTCAGTGGAGCGTCGAGACCAGAACAGGCTGTAGGCTACAGGAAGTGACTCACAGTTGGCCTATCAGAGAGAATGAGGAGGTGGTGTGATTGTGGTGGTGTTTGTTGTTAGTGATTGTGGCGGTGTTAGTGGTACTTGTAGGCCTAATGGTGGGGATGACGATGGTTGTCGTGATTTGTTTGTAGTGGTGTTAGTGTGTGTGGTGTTTTGTCCATGATGGTGTTTGATGGTGATGTTGATGATTGCAGTGGTGAGAACTAGGTGGTGTGATAATGATATTGTTTGCAGTTGGTCAGTGTTCGTAATTATGGTGTTATATTGGCATGCTGGTGGTTATGGCGGTTGTAGTGGTGGTCGTAACTGTGACTGTACTGTTTTTTTAATGATAGTCACCATCGCTTTTACAACTGGTCATCGTCGTCGTCGTCATCGTCGTTATGCATGTCTTTTTTTTGTAGTCCAGTCACATTTACAGCCTGATGTTGACCAAACAAACCATTGCCGTTATCATCTTTCCTTAAGGTCATATTATCTTGGTGTGTCCATGAGTAGGGATGCGTTAGGACAGGTTAGCAAGGGAGGTGTACTCAACATTTCCATACTTAATCATACCCCGCCTGAGACTTGACCTTTTGACCTCCCAGTTATGAGGCAGTCACTCTGCTGACTTGGGCATCTGTGTTCATGCCCAGAGAAATGGTTGTAGAAGCGAATGGTTAGGGTGGAAGGAATGGATGTTTGATGACTTCTGTGGTAAAGGTGACTAGTAGTTAGAAGTAATAATACTTACTGTACATTCAGCTTAGTAAAGATTCTCTCTCTCTCTCTCTCTCTCTCTCTCTGGAAAGGTTAAAGGGTAATGAATGTGGTGATATATTAATTCTCATCTTTAACTCGTCACCTTTTTCTCTTTCAGGTGAGTGTTCGGCGCCGAGTTTAGTTAAAAAGACGGTGTTTTGGTGACGGTGTGGTGGTGACAGTTTGGTGGTGACGGTGTTATGGTGAGTATGACAACATCGGGCGGGTGTAGCTAAGGGGGGGCCTGTGAATATTGTTTTGGTAGCTTGTTATACTTGGCGCTCGATTTTTATATTGCATCTAGGAACAGTTTATTCTAATTGTGTAAATATTTGCGAGGCTGAAAATTGTGGTTAATACGTTCCGTTGTTTTTAGTAGTGTTTCATACTAACCTAAAAATATAACCCTAAATGAATATTCTAATTTAACCTTTCGATTTTAAGCAGAGGGAAATAACCAAAAACATGGAACCAGATATGCGAGGTTACAATGTGTGTGTGTAAGAATGGGGTCTTGGCCAGGAGGAGAAACAGACAGGAAAACCTGACTAGTTGTGTACAAGAAAAACTGAGGACAACGATTAACAGTTTAGCTGGTAGGATGGCTAGTAATGAATAGTTGATTTGTTGATGTAAATGTTTACTTAGTGTGTGTTCTTGATTAACCTCCTTTCCCCTGCCCCCCCATTCCCTGCCATATCCCCCCCCCCCTCCCTTAAACGTGCTGTGGTAGGAGAGATAAACAACATGGCCGCCTTTAGCACTTCCGGCCCCTTGGGTGGAAACTGTGACAGATTTCTTTTACTGCCTCGTGGGGGTGAGGTCTACGCCCTCCCTCAGCCCCCATCCTTCCCCCTCAGTTCCTGCCTCTCTCCCCTCCCATTTTCTCTCTTTCCACCTCCCTCCCCCCCAGTCATCCTTGCCCTCTGTATCTCACGCTTCACTTCGTCCTGACACTATATTCACATCCATCACACACGTTTGTTCCCTGTATTGTTCGTTTATTCCTTATTCGGGATATTTCAATGACCCCCTTGCCTTGCCTTGTCCTGCCTTGTCTTACCTTTTCGTGACCTACTCAGCCTTTCTTTTTGCACCTGCCTTGTCCTGACCTCCCCTACGTTTCCCTTCCCTTCCATCCTCTCCCGTCTCTTCCCCGTAGTCTCTTCTCTTCCCTTCCCATCCCTTGCTTTCCTTTCTTTTCCCTTCCCTTCCCTTCCCATCCTTCCCTTTCCTTCCCTTCCGTTCCCTTCCCTTCCCTTCCCTTCCCTTCCCTTCCCTTCCCTTTCCTTTCCTTTCCTTTCCATTCCACTCCTCTCCTTTCCTTCCATTCCACCCTATCCCTTCCCTTCCCTTCCCTTGCCTTCCCTATCCTGTCTTGCTCCCTGCCCTTCTCTGCCGTGCCAAACCCTTCTTTGTCCCTCCTTTCCGTCCTGTGCCTCACCCCATCACTCCCTATTGCGGCACTCCTCTGCGTCTTGTCTCTCCGCCCTATACATACCCTTCACCCTCCCTAATTTGCCTATGTACCCAGCCCGTCTCTCGCCCTACCTCACTCTACTTCACCCTGTCCAAACTGTGCTTAACCATAACTATACCTTGCCTAACACTACTTCACCTTGCCTCACACTACTTCGCTGTGTTTCACCCTACTTCACTTACCTAGCCCGTCTTCACCTTGCTTCAGCATTTCTTCACTCTGCATCACTCTTGTTCCCCTTACCCCACTTTTTCACCATGCCTTACCCTGCTTCGCCTTACCTCACACTACTTGACCATGCTTCACAATACTACCCTGTTTATTTCCTACTTCACTTTGCCTCACCTTATATCACCTTGCCTTCCCTTGCCTCACCCTATCTTATCTTTATCCTGGCTCACCCTACTTCATCCTGCCTCACCCTACTTCATCCTGCCTCACCCTACTTCATCCTACCTCACCCTACCCCAGCTATGCCTTGGTACTACTCACTTTGTCATACTGTGCTCATTTTGTAATACCATCCACATCCTCTTGGTCTTTGTCACTTCCACTTCATTTGGTTGTTCCAGTGGCGGGCTTGGTTGTAATTCGCTTCACTAGGATGACGTTTTTATACTACTCAGATTATCACCAGACAATTTTATTTAGGTTAGGAGTTACCCCTAGCAGTGAACGGGTTAATGAAGGATCTGTCTAACCCCTCCAGTTCGAAAAATGCGTCTCGTAAGATGAATAAACTCGTATGGCGGTAAGCAAGAGTGAAATATAAAGCTAAAAAAAGACAGTGATGGCTTGTGAGGGTTGTATTGACTTGAATTCAGGTGTATATATAAATAGAAGACTGCTCGTTGTTGGACAGTTGAAGCTCTTTCGCCTTTTCTTGACCCAGATTTTTGTACATTATTTCACGCAGCTCGTTAACCAAAAAAAAAAAAAAAAAAAGTTGCCTTCCATCCCTTCCTTGGCTTTTGTGTGTGTATGTGTGTGTGTGTGTGTGTGTGTGTGTGTGTGTGTGTGTGTGTGTGTGTGTGTGTGTGTGTGTGTGCCATCAAATTTTTTGTTACAAATAAGCATTCAAGGTGGAGGGGTGGCAGTTTTAGTCCAACTTAGTGTAAAAATAGCACTGTTTTCCTCTAAGCCCCCGTGGGAATGAATGCTGAGAATAGCAGAATCTGACTCTGCGGTCACGTCACTGCTGACACCGCTCTCTCCTTGCATTTCCTTCGCCCTCCACCTCCCACACATTCCACCCTTACATCAGTCCACATCACATTCCGCTCTCTCTTTCCATATCCTTTACATTCTACTCCGACGTCAGTCCACCTCACATTCAACTTTCGCTTTCCACCTCCCACACATTCCACCCCTACATCAGTTCGCCCCACATTGAACTATCACATTCCATTCCTCGCATCTTCCAAATCCCATACATCCAATCACCTTTTATTTCTCACAACTCCCATTTCTTTCACCTTCCACCTCCTTCATATTTTCTCTCACATTAACCAAACCCACCTCACATTTCTTTTGCCATCCAGCTCCTTCTCATTCCCTTCTCACGTCAGTTCAAGTTTTCATTCCACCCTAACTTTGATTTCATTGCCTTTCACCCTTGAGTCAGCCGTCTCTTTCCTTCATCAATTCACCTCCACTTCCCCAGACCACTTGAAGGACTCCCGTGTGTTTGTGGATGTGTATTTGTGAATGTCGTGTGTTTGCGGGTTTATGTTTGTGCATGACGTAGTGTGTTGTTGGATGTCGTAGGCTCATGTTTGTGTATGTCGCACAGATATACTTATGTAGATATGGATGAGGTATACTGTATTTGTGAATGTCGGGGTGTAGGTATCGTATGTTTGTGGGTGTCGTAGGGTGTCGTATGTGTGTGTGTATCGTATGTTTACGGGTGACAGGAAGCATGGAAGGGAGAGTAATGGCGGTGTTGTGTTGCCAGCAGTCCCCGTTGTGACTTCGTTGTGGTGGAGAGTCGCGTGGCAGATTGCGGCCAGGCCAGATGCAGTGGTAACCTTTTCCATGATAGTCACGCACTTCCGTATTTTATTCAGGCTAAAAGCACACACACACACACACACACACACACACACACACACACACACACACACACACACACACACACACACACACACACACACACACACACACGATGTAATGATGCGTTTGTACCCTGGTCTTTCTTTATCCGGTGAGTCATGCCTCAGTGAGAACATGAGAAAATGGGGGTCATGATGATGATGATGATGATGATGATGATGATGTATGTTGGTGTCGTTGGTTGTGGTAGTTGTGGTGGTGGTATATACAGTAAACGTACACTAGCCTCTTCGCTTTACCAGTATAATCTCTGTTGGAACTCTTAATTAGTGTCAATGGGATTTTTTTTTTTGGTGGTGTAATCCTTATGGCATTGTTAATTCTGTTTGTAGCCCAGGAGGGGTAAGAAAGTGCATTGTGTGTATGCAGTGTTTGATGATTTAAGAGTTTGTTGTTTCTCTTATCAGTTATCATTTATGTGGCTGTGATGAAACCTCACAACTTACCGTCATAATGAAGTGCTGTATTCGTGTGTGTGTGTGTGTATGTGTGTGTGTGTGTGTGTGTGTGTGTGTGTGTGTGTGTGTGTGTGTGACGATCCACTTATTCAGTAGATTATGTGTGTAGTGCTTCTGCAACCAAACAGCTTAGCATCAGTGCCAGATGTACTGTACTGTATTTGTAAGCGTGGACACTTTAGACGCCGTGTGAGAGGATATGCAGATTCAGTATCAGTACTGGTAACATTAACCTCTTCACTCCAAGGGGGGTTTCTCAGCACAATAAAATCCTCTAGCGTTGGCCAGAATATAATACAAAGTGCGTCTTTGTGCTGAAAACGAAATAGGGACTGCTCCTAACGCTTTCACAGTGAGGGTGGGTAGGAGGTCTTCTCCTCAGCTGAATACAGTCATCTGGTGGTAACTAGAAAAAAAGAAAAAGGAAAAGAATGTTCTAATGCTGATGCGGTTGATGCTTTCTACTGTATGCCGTTGGTCACACCTTAAAACTAATCGTCAGGCAAACGTACAGTGTAATACGTATTTACGAGTGTGTAGCTCAAAGCTTGTGTTAGATTCACGTAACAGGTGACTAGAGAAATAAGTGTGTAGTAGGTTGATGTGGCCAGGGGAGCATTCAAGTTAATTGACTTGAACAGATATAGTTTGAATGTAGGGGAGTGAGGAAATGCAAGAGGAAGAAGGGGTGTATAAAAAAGAGGAAAGAGGCGGGTGCATGGAGGGATGAAAAGGGAAGGAGGAAAGAGGATGTTGCATGGAGAGATGAAAAGGGGAGGTTGTATACTTGTAATATGGAGGAGAAAATGGAAAAGTAGAGAGAGAGGCGAAGGGAGCAGGGTTGATTGACTGGAATAGAGTTTGAATGTGGCTACCAGGGACCTGCTTTGTGAGGGACTGAGGAAGTGGAGGAGCAGGTGGGCTGTATGGAGGGAAGGAGTGTGTATATAGAAAAGAGGGAAGGTGAATGTGAGGAAGGTGGAGGAGAATGTGGAGAGGAGGATAGAGTTTTATACTGTTTGCATGAAAGGGAAGGAAGTATGGAGAGAGAGAGAGAGAGAGAGAGAGAGAGAAATGGATGTTGTATAGACAGGAGGCAGAGTGAAAGGAGGGGAAAGAGAGTTCATGACGAGAAGAAGAGATAGGGAGGGAAGCTGTATGGAAAGGATCGGGATAATAATGAGGAAGACTAATGATGCGTTTGTATGTGGACAGAAGAGGAAAAGGAGAAAAGTATGGGGGGGAGGGAGCTTGTGAGGAGGATTGATGGCCGGAAGAGAAGCCAGTGTATGACCAAAAACCAAGCATGGAAGGAGGAAAGGAGACAGGGAGAGAAAGTGGTGGCTTACACGAGGAAGAAGTTGGATGAAAAGAGGAAGAGTTAGAGGGAGAAGGAAGAAAGTCGTGCGGAGAGAGGAGGATAGTTGTATTATGCTGAGGAGGAAGGCCATATGGAAATGAGGAGGGAGAAGAATAGGAGTTATGGAGAAGAGGGAGGATGTATACACTGAAGCAGGAAAGCCATGTCATGTGGAGGGAAGAAAGGAGGCGGTGGGAAAGACGTGAAGAAAGAGAAGAATGTAGTTAGATAATGAGGGTTATTTGTAAAGGAGAGAAACTATGTGAAACGAAGGAGGAGGAAGAAAGTTAGTGGACAATTGGAAGGGGAAGAAGACAGCTACGAAGAGGAAAGCGGGTGCGGAGGAAAGTTATGTGGGGGGAAGGAGGAGGAAAGTTATATGGCTGTAATGGAGGTTATGGGTGCAGAAGGATGCTTTATGGAGAGAATGAAGGACCTATGAAGAAAAGGGGCGCCAGACACTCGGAGTGAAGATTAGGGCGAATTCTCTGTACGTAAAAATGACTGTAATAAGTGTTGAATATCAGTGTTAAGGTTTGTCGGTGTAAATAGAAGAATTAAGAAATTGAAATCATAGAAACTAGGAGTATATATATAAAAAAAAGAGGCCTGTGCATTATGAACTGAACTATTGAAGATGACTGTAAATGTGTTGTTTGAAGATGGTGTAGGGAAACACGAGTCTTAAACAAAGTTTTATTCCTGACAGGTTGCTCCCAAGAAGGGCGAAACCTGAGAAACTGTCGTATACTTGTGCTTCCCTGCATCACCCTCATATAATGTAACTCCTTAATGTAACGACAAACGGTGTTGTTGTAAAGTCTTGAATAAAGAAGGGAGATGTCCAGTTCAGTGCCAGAAACTATCACCATTTTAAAGACAGGCATTGTTCAGGGTGGAATGGAGTGAATATTAATACAACTAAGTAGTTGTTGTCATCAGTAGAGGCTATGGACCTTGGACAGGAGTTACCCAGTATAATGATAGAAGCAAGACTTTAATACTCGTATACCATCAACAGCTCTAAGAGGGAGACGTAGTCACCTCGCCACTGCTGGTCTCCATCCCATTGCAGTGGGGGCAACAGTGAAATTAAGTTAATGCAACCACGGTGGTTGACAGATATATACAGCATAACTATTTCAATATACTATCAGGTTGATTAAACACCTCTAAGAGTGAGGCTACGAGGTTTCGCTCGTAGAGTTGTTTAGTCGACCTTTTGGTCTATTGCAAAATGCCAAGGAACAGGCATGTCATGTAAAGGCACAGAGGTCAGTGTATTCTATATAGTTCAACCACTTTAACTAGGCGTAGATTCTTGTTCTTTTGTAGCTTGTTAATTATAACTCAGTGAGGGAATAAAACAATACAGTGGCTGTATATCTTTTCCATAGCACAGCTTCATGACTAGCGCCTTATTCTCAGCCTTCAGATGGTAGAGTTACGCCCAGTTAGAATGGGCATGGATTTGTTGAGGTGAAGATCAGTGTAAATGGGTAGTTGTCAGTCAGAAAGCTGTGGATTAAGGAAGGAACTATATATTATAATTAAGAATATGGTGGTCGCATTTTGTCTAAAGAAAACTAGATCAGTAAAGATAACGAAACCTGAAAACGATGAACCTTGAAACCTAAATTCAGTGGACCATGAAACGTGAATCCGATGAACACAAAACTTGCACCACATCAGGGTTCTTTTGGTAGTAGAAGTAGACGTAGACCACCAACCGATGGACTACGAGACCTGACACTATTGAGTGGAAAAACTGAACCGAATGGACCGCAACAATCACCAGTAGACCACGAAAATTTAAACCGATAAACCACGAAAACAGAACCCAAAAGATCAAAACAAACCGATTGGCGAAGAGTAATTCAGACCGATGATCACAGCCAAACCCCTTGGACCAAGAAAACTGACATCAATGGACCACACCTAAAACCTATAGACTGAAAATTCAGTTCGATGGCCCACAGTCGAACCCAGTGGACCACGAAACCTGACACCACCACCACACGCCAGAGCTGTTATCGCGGCACCGGAAGTCTGGGCCAGTTAGGGACGGCTCCCATCCGGCGGATTCGACGCCGTATGATTTGTAAATAGAAATGACCGCTTGTCGTAGTTCTGGGTAAAGGTTGTGGGAGAGTGGGAGTAGGAAGGAGTGTGTGTGTGTGTGTGTGTGTGTGTGTGTGTGTGTGTGTTGGTTTTCTGTCTGGGTTTGTATATAGAAGTCTGTGTGTATGTCCACTATATATCTGTCCATGTATCCACTCCACCATTTCCCCATCCGTCCCTCATGCCTACCAACCTCACGTTCAGTCTTTCATTAATTTCCATACACTTCATCCATCCGTCTGATCTAATTGTCGATCAGTATACTATATCTACTATATATATCTGCTTACATTGATGGTCTGTCTGTATGTCTGTGTCTGTCTATCCACGTAACTATCAGTCTGCCTGTTTATCTGTGTCTGTTTATGTGTCTGTCATATAAAAGGTGATTTTAGCAAGATCTCGTGATTTCCTGCCTCCTAAATAACAACTCCTCCTCCTCCTCCTCCTCCTCCTCCTCCTATGTAACTTGTATTTTTCCTTAATCAAAGTTCAGTGTAATTTCTGGTATTCTTAGTCTTTTCTGTATTTCCTGTTTCTTAATTTTGTTTTTCTTTTTTTTTTAACGTATTTCTTCTTATCTTCATGATTTTCTTAGAAGTGATGTTTTTCTTTTTCCATATAATTTTCCTGGTTTATTTTGCGTTATTTATATCATTGTCTTCATTAATTTATGTTGTGTCAAGCGAAGCCCAGAGCAGTTTTTGGCTATCTTATTCATGTCTTTATTTTCTTGCGAATGATTTTTATCACTGGCTTACGAGAGAGAGAGAGAGAGAGAGTATGGGGGGGGGATACTAAATATGAAATAAGCCATTGATTATATAGGTATCATCATAGAGTTTGACGGCTTCAGTACTCATTACATTGAGGAGTTTTTATGTAACGCATTTTGAGTGGCTGGAGTGGGTGAGGAGGAATTTTGTGTGAGGATTCGGTGTGTTATTGTTGGTACCCAGGATGAACTCTGGGATTAGGCTTCTGGCAAAAGGTAGATAGGTATGTGTGGCTGGTAAAAGGTAGATAGATATGTGTGGCTGGCAAAAGGTAGATAGATATGTGTGGCTGGCAGAAGGTAGATAGATATGTGTGGCTGGCAAAAGGTAGATAGATATGTGTGGTTGGTAAAAGGTAGATAGATATGTGTGGCTGGTAAAAGGTAGATAGATATGTGTGGCTGGTAAAAGGTAGATAGATATGTGTGGTTGGTAAAAGGTAGATAGATATATGTGGCTGGCAGAAGGTAGATAGGTATGTGTGGCTGGTAAAAGGTAGATAGAGATGTGTGGTTGTTTCATTGCTGGCAGTGTGTGAGGGGAATTTTCATGTAAGGTATAAGTGGCAGGAGCAAATGGTTATGACATATAATAGGAGGCTTAGGGGGCGTTTTTGTCACAGTTACCCAGGAAGAACACGACTAGGGTTAGGCTTCTGGCAAAAAAGATAGATAGAAATAAATATAGATAGACAGATAAACTGAGATGTGCGGTTGTTTAGTGATGGCAAGAGAAATTTTCATGTAAGACAGGAGTGGCAGGGGCAAGTGGCAATGACGTATAATAGAAGGCTTAAAGGCGAGTCACAGCCACCCAGGATGAAGTCTGCGGAGGAGGCTTAGGTGTCTGGCAATAGGTAGGTCGATGTTTGTGGCCGTTTCAGTGTTGGCTCCACTTGAGGTATATTTTCTGCGTTGTGAGGGTCGGGAATGAGTGTTGATGTCATGTAATTGCAAGCTGTGAGTCATTTTTGTCGCACCCACATAGGATGAACTCAAAGGTTAGATGGCTGGCAAGAAATATTGTAGATGTGTGTGGTTGTTTCAGCGCTGGCAGTAGTTCAGGTATTTTTATGTAAGGTGTGATTGGCGGGAGTGTGTGGTTATGACGTATAATAGGAGGCATAGAGTTTTTTCTTTCTTTCTTCATTGTCACTCAAAATAGAATCCAGGGTTAGGCGTGTGGGTTAAGGTAGATAGATACGCGTGGTTGCTTTTGTCATGGCCTTGTTTTTTTTTTTTCAGATGATTTATTCAGCTAATGGGAGGCCTGTCACATTGAAGGGGTTAATGAGGGCTACATCTAACACCTCCGTTTCGAAAAGTCGCTCCGAAGATGAATAAAATCGTCGTTAGGCCGCCAGAATAAACGATAAGAGACATTCTTTGGGTCAGGGGATTAAATTAGGATTTGTGGGTGACGGGATCGAGTGGCATGAAGTGTGGCATTAGGCAGATGGGTGAAGGTATGTATTTTTAAGTGAGGCGTTGGAACGACTGGTGGTGAGGTATAGTTTTTGATTGAAGAACAGAGGTATGAAGCGGTAGACAGGTGTGGCAATAGATAGATGGATAGAGGTATGTATTATTTCTATTTAGATATTTTTAGTGATGAATCAAGTGGTGGTGAGGTGTGGCAATTGATAGACGGAGAGGGGTATCATTTTTAGCCCTCTCATGCTCGGGACAACTCAAGTACTTTGTGCCGGCTAACACTAGACGGTTTCATTCAGCTATGAGTGAATCATAGTCGCCTGAGAGCGCCAGGTTAGGTATTGTGAGTTACGGAAGCAAATGGTATGAAATGTGGCAATAGATTCATGGATAAATATTTGGCCAACACCAACTGAGGAATGTCGCAGAGAGAGAGAGGGTGTGTTGCAGAGGTGTTTGGGAGAGGTGTGGTTAGAAATGTGGCTAGGAGAGATGTGGTTAGAAGTGTGGTTAGGAGAGGTGTGGTTAGAAGTTTGGTTGGAGGTGTGGCTAGGAGAGTTGTGGTTAGAAGTGTGGTTAAAGGTGTCGTTAGGAGAAGTGTGGTTAGCAAAAGTGTGGTTGGGAGAGGTGTGCCTGGGAGAGTGGTTGGAAAGGTGTGGTTGGATTTGAGAGAGGTGTGAATGGGAATGGTGTGATTGGAAGAATAATTGGACAGGTGTGGTAGGTAGAGATGTGGCTGGGGATAGCTGAATATGTGCGATTGTGAGAGGTGTGGCTGGAAGATTAGTATAGACAGAGATGTGATTGGGGGATAGTTGGCCATGTGTAATTGTGAGAGATGTGGCAGGGTGATAAGTTGGATGGGTGTGGTAGGTAGAGATGTGACCGGGGGATAGTTGGACATGTGTGACTATGAGAGGTGTGGCTGGGAGATTAGTTGATTTGTTTGTGAGAGGTGTGTTTAGAGAGATGTGGTTGTGAGGAGCGTAGTAAGAGAGGTGTTTTGTGAGAGGTGTGGTCAGAGAGATGTGGTTGTGAGAGGCGTAGTAAGAGAGGTGTTTTTGTGAGAGGTGTGGCTGGCAGTGGTGTAAGGCGGGCATGAGTTGGTAATGTCAGTGAAGGGACGTGGGAGGACGGGGGGGAGAGGCAGTTGGGGTGAAAGCACGGAGGAGAGTAAAAGAGAAGGGAAGTGTGAAGAAGAAAAAGGAGGAGGAGGGGGAGGACGTGAACGATATGGAGGAAAGGAAGGAGAGATAGAGAGAAGGAAGGAAGGATTGTGTGGAAAGGAGAGAAGAGTGAAGAGAGAGGAGTGGAGAGAAGGAAAGCTATATGGAAAAAAGGAGAGAAAGAAGGAAGGAATGCATGGAGAGGAAAGGAGAGGAGTGGAGAGAAGAAGGAAAGCTATTTGGAGAAAAGAAGAGAAATAGATAGAGGAAGAGAGAAATAATGAAAGGAAATAGGAGGAGATGGTGAAAAGGATGGAGAGAGTATAGAAGGAAGCCTATATGAAGAGAAGGAGGAAAGAGATACGTAGAGAAGGAAGATTATTGCACGGAGGAGTTTATCGTAGTGCTTTAGGAAGGTGGTAGGCCTGGCTGTGAGAGGGGCAGGTGTGAAAGGAAAGATGGAGATGCGGAGGAAAGGAAAGGTGTATGGAGTGTATGGAGCAGGGACGGAGATTTGGAGAGGAGGGAGGTTGTACGTAGGAGTTAATAATATTGATTGGGGGACGTTGGAGATCTGGATGTGGGAGAGGCGAAGGTGTGCTGAGGAGGAGGGAGGTATGAAGTGGAGGAGGAAGAAGGGAGAGAGAGAGAGAGAGAGAGAGAGAGAGAGAGCAAGAGAAAATGGGAAGAAACCGTATGGGTAACTACGGTAATATTCGTACTGTTGTTTGAGGGACGTTCTTAAGAGGCCTAGTTGTAAGAAAGGTTTGTAGGGTGTAGATGTGATGAAAGATGCACCATATAGAACGAAGGAGAGATATATTGAGCAAAGGAGGAAAATACGAGGAAAATGAAGATAATTGTATGGAGGACCAAATAATATTGTTTGAAGAACGTGAGGCATGGTTGAGGAGAGAAGGGGGAGGTATGGAAATGAGAAGAAGGTGTATGGAGATAAGTTATGGAGCAAAGGAAGGAAATGTGAAGAAAAAGGTAGGAAGAGTAATTTGCATGCAAGCACTAATAATGCTAGAGGTTTATGGGAGGTGGGAGGCCTTACTGTTAAAAGAGAGGCGAATGTGTTGGGTTGAGAGGGGAAGAGAGGACGAAGGTGATGAAGGAAAGGTATGTAAACGAAAGAAAAAATAAGGAAGGAGATTGTATGGAACTGGACAACTAATAATAATGTCTGAGAGACATGAGAGGTCTAGTTTGTGTGTGTGTGTGTGTATTTAAGAGAGAGAGAGAGAGAGAGAGAGAGAATGCTGAGGTGAGAGGCAGAGGGCAAGGAAGAATGAGGAGGGAGGGGGGAGCATTTGTAAAGTAAAAGCAGTGAAGAGAATAGAACAGGTGTAGGGCTGAGTGCCAAGACAGCAGCTGGTGGCGGTGAGGTAACACAGGGCGGCTGGGTAGGGAGGGGCTGGGGAGGGGGGGTGGAGGGAAGGGAGGGGCTGGGGAGGAGGGGTGGAGGGAAGGGAGGGAAGAGGTTTGAGGAGAAGTGTGCTAGTAAGAGGGGGTTGGGAGAGAAAGGGGTAAGGAGAGTGAGAGTAGGGAGGAAAAGAGTTGGGATGGAAGGAGTCAGGGAATGAATTAGTGGGCAGGCGGGATTGAGAATGAGAATAAGAGGGAATACAGGGGAGTAAAAAAATAAATAAATAAATAAAGCAACAGACCCATTGCTGCTTTCGAGTTTTTTTGCTCTAGGGTAGATTATAACTGAGGTAACTGTTCATGAATCAGAAATAAGGATAGGGTAAGGAAGCAAAGAGGGAAGGAGGGAAGGAAGAGGGTAGGGGAGGAACAGGTTAAGGGAGGGAGGGGAGAGGGAGAGGAAGGGAAGATAGAAAAGGAAGGAAATAAAGGAGGGGAGGGAGCAGGGAAGGAAAGGAAGTAGGTAGTGATAGGAGTAAGGAGGACAGTGAAATGGCTAGGAGGGGACAGGAGGAAAGAGGCGAAGGAGGGAAGAGGAGAAGGGAGTTGGGTGAATGGACGTGGGGGGGGGGGAGCATATGAGTTAGGGAGAATGGAGAAAGGAAAGGAGGGGAAGGGAGTAAGAATGATGTGATTAAGGAGGAATGGAGAAGGGAAGGGAAAGAACCAAAGATGATGGGGAAGTAGAAGAAATGAATATGGAGAACGGAGAGGGGTAAGAAGGATAGTTTAAGGAGGGGAGAGAGGATGGTTTAAGGAGGGGAGGGGTAAGGATGATGGTGAAAAGGCGAGCGTAGGGATGATGCTGAAGGGAGGTCAAGGTGTAGGGAAGATTGGGAAGGGACTGGCCTGTGTCAGTGACGGGAGGAGGTAAACTCATGGACTAGGTCATCTGTGGATCGTGGTCACTCAGCCGTGCAGGAGGAAGAGGAGAAGGGGGTCACATCTGATGCTAAAATCATCAATTCCACGAGTTTTGTATTACTCTATCATTATTTATTTTTCCTGTTATGTGGCATTTATCATGTACCTGCCCTTTGAATTACGTACTGATATGAAAGTCGTCTGGTTTCAACGGGAATAAAGTTCTTGAAACGAAAGTAACCATTCCCAGGTCACTTTATGCCTAACATTAAATATTCCCTCTTACATAATATTCCCTTAACATCGACCCAATAAAAAAGTGAGAAAAGATGGAGGATAAGGAACTATAATATTTTCTCAATTCAGTACAGTTACATATTCATTAATTCTCTCTCCCCCTTTACCTAAGTAACTCAAAACAGTGAGTATCGTGAGGAAACAGCCACTGCCGGCGGAGCGTCAACATCAGGGTGCAACACACTGGTTCTGCCCACTGCCATTTACCCGCAGTGACCTAGCACCAGACTTGCATAATATCGATACCCCGCCGCCACACGCCAACACCCAGCCTCCTCTCTTGCACGACTTACTAGTGTTGTGGCTTCAAGAGAAAGGTAGGGTCGAAGGTATTACAGGCAACGGGAAATGAAATGTGGACTGAAAAAAAAAAATAATAATTTTAGACTATTAGATTTCGCTACGGGTGGTGGAAAAAGGTATGGTCGAGAATATTACAGGAAATGGGAAAAAAAACTAAGGGCAGAGGAGTACTGAATTATGGAATCAAAACCCGAACACATCAGTTGATACCCCGCCGCCACAACACAATGTATTCTCTTGCACATTTTGCCCGTGTCTTGACCCAGGAGGCATTCTTAGATATGTTTACGATCGATACATCGTCATAACTTAGATCTGTGTCTGCAAGAAGAAGCGAAGACACAGGTATCGGTAGATTCTGCATCCTTCACTCTTTCACTCTCTCTTCTTCCCGTTGACATTTTATATGGTCTGTGATAATTTTCCTCCTCTGACTAAGATCTGTTATTTGTAGGATGAACAGGAGACATAGAAAGACGCTGCACTCTGTTTTGTTTATCCTTCCTGCAAAAAAGGGATCAAAATATGACAGGGGATCCATCTTAAGCCTGTGCACCCGGACCCAAGACATCACAGGAATGGGAAATGAAAAATGAGCAAAGGTGTACATAATTACATAAACAAACTGCAGCACATCTATTATAGTATCCACCCTCTTGCGGTTAGGCTCTCAGCAACGCATTCTCGCGTTGTAAATGCAAGAGAACGGAATTGACAAGGACATGAAGCGAAATGGGAAATGAAATGTGGTCAGAAGATTTCAGATGAAAGCAAACCAATACACCCCTGTTGGCCATTTCGAGGCAGTTTATGATATTCAGGACTAAAGGATATGGACCGTATTCTCGTGTGTTAGGAGGGGTATGTAGCACTCATCCTTGCATGTTTACCTCTACACATGCCATACATTAACACTTGTTCGGTAGTCATGCGAAGTATTTCGATAATAAAAAGATACAAGAAGCGGAAAAGAGGATGATCGGATAAAATGGAGAAAGTGATAAGCTGAGGAGGAGGTGCCAGAAAGCCTGTCATGAGGTGAAGATAGAAAACGTGGCTTGAATGCTGGAGTGAAAGGTGATGTGCCCCATTTATAAAGGGCGCTGTGTGATGCTGGCTCTGTTTGGATTCATATTTCTAAATCATGCTTATCCCATTTTACAGGCTAAGAAAGGGAAGACGAATGGATTAGGGCTAGGTGGTGACGGTGGTGGTGGTGGTGGCGGTTGTGATTGTGATTGTGGAGGAGGTGGTGGTAAACGGGGAGGTCCTTAAAATTGCAGTTCCTTGGAGGGTTTATACAGGATTTATGGTTTCAGGAGAGAGAGAGAGAGAAAGAGAGAGAGAGAGAGAGAGAGAAAAGACGGGGCCTAGGGCAGTGAATCCCGTTGCCAGCCTCCCTTAATGAAGTCAGTCTGCCCCCTCCCCCACTTTGGGGTCGTGGGGGCGAGTGGGAAGGGGACAGGGAGGGGGCGGAGGGGAAGAAACAAAAACCTGATTCCGGCCGCCTTAGCCTAGGATAACTACACACACACACACACACACACACACACACACACACACACACACACACACACACACACACACACACACACACACACACACACACACACACACACACACACACACACACACACACACACACACACACCCTCACCCTCAACATACCTTTCCCGTCTTTTCCTCCCCGCTCCTTCATTTTCCCTTATTTCCCCTTCCCTCTCCACCCCTTCATTTTCCCTTATTTCCCCTTCCCTCTCCACCCCTTCATTTTCCCTTATTTCCCCTTCCCTCTCCACCCCTTCATTTTCCCATATTTCCTTCTCCCCCCCTCCTCTCATTTTCCTTTCCCCCGTTTCTTCCTCTATCCCCCCCACCGCTTTTATCTTCACTCACTTCTCTTCGTTTCTCCCTCTCTCCCTCTCTCCCCTCAGTTTACCATCGTTGTTCCACCTCATACTCCCAAATTTCCCGTCTTTTCCCCCCTGCACTCCCCCGTTTCCCCTCTCATCTCCTCCTCTTCTTTCCATTTCCCCCTCTTCTCTCCATGCCTCCCCTCGTCTTCCCTCTCACCTCGCTCCATCCCACACAATTGAAAGTGAAAGGAGAAGCCCCATTCCTTTCGTTACTCTCTCTCTCTCTCTCTCTCTCTCTCACACACACACACACACACACACACACAGTATTTTCTTTCCCCTCTGTCTCTCCTCTTTGTCTCCTGCCTCACGACCTGCCTGCCTGCCCATTACTCCTCACGTAAACGTGTGGACATTTTGGGTCACCTTGAGTTACCCCTCCGAAGCCTTTACACCGTTTTCTCTTGTCACACATCTTTTGGTATCTGGTTTTAAAGATTTCAGTAACTTTTAATTGTTTCATCGTACACTTGGCATGAAATGGTGTGTGTTTATGTGAATCGATGTGATGGGGTAAAGGGACGAGAAGAAACAAAGATCTGGGGTGGTATTTTGGTGTGATTAGGAAGCTTACCAACACCTCTTCCTTACAGGTGTCTCTCTGATCCTTCTCCGTTCGTATATTCTTATGTGTTATTCACGCATCCATCGTAGACATTAAAAAGGCAAAAGAAGGAAATCAGAGGATGTTAATGGACAATGCTGAAAATAAATCGTTAAGGAAGAGGTGTTAGGGAGCCTTCTTAACAGACGAGAATACGGGCCCTGAAAGGTTGAACTGTAACATCTCAAAGGCCGTCGTACTGATTAGAATGATTTTTTTGGCACAAGTCTGAGTCTGTCTTTTATTGTACTAAGTCGACGTGGACTTGAAGTAATCTAAAAGGTCATAAGTTACCGAAGTAGCCTCTTAACTGATCTACTTGGATGTATCTTTTTTTCATGTAATCCACCCTTCCATTACTGTCGTTTTATTTTTTTATTTTTTTATGTTGTCCATCCCTATTTTTTACTGCCCTTTCTTACGCCATCCATCCCTTATTTTATTCTTCTTTTACCGTGCCATACATTCTTTAGTATTCTCCTTGTCATACAGCTTTTTTCTTACTAGTATTTTTCACTTCACATGCCCTTTTCTTTCTTTCTTTTTTTCCAATGTCACGTATCCCCATGTACTCCTTTTTTTTCATGATTCATCCATCCCTTTTTACCCTCTCTCTCTCTCTTTTTTTTTTTTTTTTTTTTTCCCCAAGCCATCCAGTGGTTGGGTAGTTTAATGTTCCTGTGTGTATGAATAGCAGGTAGTGCACGCCTCGGTTCGAATCCCTGTGAGGCAACTTGAGGGCTTCCGATCCTGTAATACCACCAGGGACATGGGCCGCTTAGCCTTTACACTTCTGAATTTTGTAATCTATGGTGGCCTAGTCTCGGGCCTCTACACATCGGATGGGTTATGTGGGACGGGATTTTTTTTTTCCCTTGGTGCCGTATTATTTATCTGCTTCTTCTTTATCTTTTTATCTAGCGCTTACTGCGATTCTTTTACCTGGCCCCTTCATTAGGTTCATCCTGGCCTACCTGACCATTTCCATCCTGCCCTCTCTCTGTACTAAGTTAACATTTTTATTTTCACTGTTATCTCCTTCATATTTATCATTTTATATTTTGTTATACAGTCCTCTTGCATGTTCATTCATTCCTTTTCTTTTTACTTTCCTCTGTCACGTTGCTTTCCTTTAATTTTTTGCTTCTTTTATATAATACCATCCAGCACACTTGCCCATCCTTCTGTCGTTATTTATTTATTTGTGTACTATCGTGCACTATCATCCACATGTTTTTGTTCAGTGGTGTCACACGGTCATCCATTACCTAAGCCCCTTCATCAGCTCCATCCTGCCCCCAGCTGGCCATATCCTTCCTGCCCTCTGTCCACTTAATTTGTCCTCAGTGACCCCCTTGCCCTTCTCTGACCTGCTACTGCCACGTACCCTCTTACTCCACACTCTCTCTCACTCATTCACATGCACCCACTCTCACCTCCAAACTCTTTCACTTTAAGTACGATTCTTATTTGATTTATTTAGCTACTTATTATTTGTTTATTTTATGGTTACACGAGTTTATTTCAGAAAGGGGTCTAATAATCTTCACGCTCCCCTTCAATCTGATGACGTGTTTTATATATATATATATATATATATATATATATATATATATATATATATATATACCATTTTATTTTCGTTATATTCAGATTATTTTATTTAAGCTTAGGGGCGCCCCTTTTAATTTTGACTTCTCATTTCGTGACTCACTTGGGCTAAGGAAAAAAGAGGCCCCCGATAAGAAGAAGGATAAACACGTGGTAGTCATACACACCAATCCACTGTTGATGCGACACACACACACACACACACACACACACACACACACACACACACACACACAATGCCATGGTCACACCAACACACACATACACACCCCCGACATCCTCCAGTGACCACACATGAGCTCATTGTCAGCTGTATCCTATTACGCACGTCATTGCCTGAAGCTGATGGTGCTCGTAGTGGTGGTGGTGATTATGGTGGTAATGATTGGAGAGAGAGAGAGAGAGAGGATGGGAAAGGGAACCGTGTGATGGTGAGTTTTGCCGTGAAGATGATGGGAGTAATTATTTGATGACAGTGATGATGATGATGATGATGGAGGAGGGGACGGTGGTGGGGTTATGGTGTGCTGGTGGTGAAGATGGTGATGAGGGTGACGCTAATAGTTGTTTAGCAGTTGTATGGGTAGAAACGATAAGGTTACTAGTGTAGTGTTGATGAAAGGGGGTTAGTGGTAGGGGAGTTATGAATGGTGATGATAGTGGTGGACGTGGAATAATGATGGTGATAGTGCTGGTGTTGATGGTGTTGGAAGTGATGTTTGTAATGTACTGTAATGTTGAAGATTACGGTGACAGTGGTGATGGTGGTGATATTAGTGATTATGAAGCAGTGCTGAGGGTGGCAGTGATAGTGGTAGTGGTGGTGGTGGTGGGAGTGGTGAAGGTGATGGTAGGGTGCATAATGGTGATAATATTAGTGTATGTGATGTAATAATGGTGATGACAGTGATGATAGTAGTGGGTGTGGTGTAAAGTGGTTCTAAGAAAGGGAACAGTGGCTGCTTTGTACTTGACTGCCTGTCCCTCTCCTTTATGATTTCTCACGTAACAGGATACCGAGGGAAGAATAGCCCTGCCTACTGAACACACGTCACGAGGAGGCCTGAATTTCATTATTATTATTACGTTCGGATACTTGATGCATAAAGAAACATGAATTACTGCATATTTCAGAAGTAGAGCTAAAGGACTTATTTTAATTACGGTTTTATTATAACATTTCCATTGAATGACGGTGCCTGATACGAGTGTTGTAGCAGACAGTATCCAGTTCCAGTCTTACGAAACCATAATGTTTGGATATTTTCTGTTATTATTAGTATTTGAACCCCTCTCATGGTCAGGACAATAATTCTGATCTGTTTTTCCAGCCGCGGCACAATTATCGATTCGCTCAAAGGGCAGAGTGTTTTATTTAGCTATCACTGTAGCTTGAATATTTTATTACTCGTATCATTAACCCTCTTATGGTTGGGACGACTCTAGCATTTTATTCCAGCTAACGCCAGTCGATTTTATTTATCTGAGAGCGGGTTGTAGGAGAAAAGTGCATGTATACTGTTTTCCCATTATATATTTTTTCCTGTTTCATGGTGTGGTGTTGCGTGGGGACTTTTGATGATGGGTATCCTGATACTGTGACGCGTTCAGGCGGTACAAATAACAACATTGCGATTAAGGATGAAAATGGTGATAGTCTTCGTCTTTATTTCGTTGTTGTACCGTCAGTGAATGTATATGGTGTCATTTAGCCACTTCAGTACGGTGACGCCTTTTATAGTTCATTTTGCTACTACCAAACGATTTTTATTCAATTAGGGGAATGCCTCTGGTACTGAAGAGGTCGGCGAAGGGTGTGTGTGACCCCCGCCCCCTGGTTCAGAAAAGTCTCTCGTAAACTTAATGAAGTTTCTCTTGAGATGGGAATAATAAAATGAGAAATTCGTCAGACGATTTTTATTCAGCTTAGGAAAGGCCTCTGGTATTGAAGAGGTTTACAAGGGGTGTGTTTGATCCCCTCCCCCCGTTCGAAAAAGTTTCTCTTAAGATGAATAAAATCGTCTGGAATAATAAAATGAGAAATACTGTACATCATTTAACTGAAGAAACAAACAGGGTAAAGTAAACGTGGCGTATAAAACAAACTGACACTTAAGGAAAAAGTTGTGTATTCTTCGTAAAAGAGTTCGTTGTGTTGCGCCAGGGTTTGATGAGCCTCTTCACAACGAGCGCACACATTATACAATTCATGTTACCACCAGCTTAGGAGGGACGTTGGAACTGGAGGGGTTAAAGTTAAGTACAGCCATCACTAACCCTCTATGTGTTTGTTTTAATAAGTTGAATATAATAGTTTGGCAGCAGCAGGAACATAGGCTACCGTAGGCGAATAAAAACTACGTCCCCAGATTGATGGAATTGAAGGTGAATATGCGAGGGGTAACCTAAATGAACATGACTTAATTAAGGCTATGGTCCAGGATAGTTGCACTGTTCCATCTAATTAGGTTTTTTATGTTAAAGCCGTCAGTTGCGCCGGGAAGTTAATTTGCTGCATGAGTGCAAAACCGAGGTGTATTGTTTTAGAAGCTCGAAAATCTGTATAAAAAAAGGCACACATTTCAAGAAGTTTTCTGTGTGTAACTGAAAATATAAATTAAAAAAAATCACACTTAAAGTTGTTTGCAGTAGATATATCTGTGTTGTGTTATAGGAATTGTATTTGATTTATAGATGCAGAAGAGAAAGAGTAAAAGGTAAATATAAGAATACAGTAAAGTAAGGCTTCATAAAAAAAAAAATGCGTAGAGCTCATCCAGGGTTTCACTTCTGTAAGGGTATAAACACGAGAACGTTAACGCTGACCTGACTTCCCATAAACGGAGCAACGTCAGTATTCTGTTCCAAGTAACAGTTTTATTCAGCTGAGTGATTCGTAGGAGCCTTAGAGAGTAAATGTTTTTATCATTTGCCCTTTTGTGGTTGGAACAACTCTAGTAATTTATGCCTGCAGACACCAGGCGATTTTATTCATCTGAGAGAGTATCAGGTCCAGTATTCGGTCCCACAAGACGCCAGGCGATTTTATGCATATGAAAGTGAAGAACCCGAGAGCGTTAACCTGCAGCTGATGAAAAATAACAGCATTCTCTGTAATTGTGTGTCTGTGTGTTACGCCAGAGGGTCGGGTTCGCATTCTGGGTGCGGTGCGGACAAAGAAGCTCCCTGGTTGTCTTCCTGTGTACTGAGAATGACCTTTTACAGAATGTCACTGGCTGCCTCGCTCCCTGTTCCTCCACTCCAATCCTCGCCAGCCACACAGCTCTGAACCTAGAACGTAAAAATCTAAAACCGTTTAGCAGATTATACTGGGTGCCACATTAAGAAAAAGAAAAACGGTCCTCCAAACAGAGTAAAAAAGTGTTGGTAGTGTTACACGCAGGTCTCCTGAGTTACGACACAAAGTATTATGAGTACGCAAGTATGTTTATGGTGGCGAGTTCTAGATTTATGTATACACAATAGGCTATAGCGAATTATTGCTTCAGTGGGGAAATTTCTCTCGGCTGAATAAAATCGTCTAGCGAGCGATGGTCGTAGTTAAACAGGATACCTAAGTGTGGCCCTGCTGCATAAAAGATAATGAACCCGTGCAAGTGAAAGGAAGCGCCATATATAGCAGTGTGGGCTAAGTCTCAGCAGGATGCCGACTAATAAAGCAGTGTTAGACGTAGGCTATGTATATACAGGGTGGTGACGTATAAAGCACTTTGGAGACTCAGACCAGCCGTATTAGTCGATGTGGAATCTCCCATAACACCTCTTCCTAAGTTATTTATTTTGCTTATTCTCACTATCCTCTTTTGTGTCATTTACATCATTCAGATAGCACCATACTCAGAATAAATAACAGACAAGTTGATATTAACCAGCCGTATCCAAAAATAAACTGCCAAGGAAGAAGTGCTAGGGAGTTTCCTTAACTCACAAGAATACGGACCTTAGATTTATATATGTCTAATAGGACGACTTGCGGGCAATATGAGAAGCTGTGTGTGTACGGGGGAGAATTTCAAAGCAGCGGTAGAACCTTTGCGCGCATGCACACACACACACACACACACACACACACACACACACACACACACACACACACACACACACACACACACACACACACACACACACACACACACACACACACACACACACACACACACACACACACACACACATATATATATATATACAGGTATATACTGTGTGTCATTACTTTATATTAATGAAACTAAAAAATGATGGAAAGTTTGTTACCCTCCACCTGACAGAGTCAGAAGAGGGTGTTGTTATCACTGGGATCAATAGGTGTCCGTCCGTAGAGTTGGGTGACAGGGCGGCTGGCCGGGCGTAGAGATTTCATTTCCGGGCCAGACCTCAGAAAGTATTCACTATAGAGTCATGAAATTTCACATAATTATGTATCTTGCAGTAAACTGGTGCCTTTTGATAGGTAGAATGTTGTGTCCAGTAAGTTTTTTGAAAATAATGAAAAAGTAAAAAATAAAAATAATTTTTCGTTTTCTGGCTAGGACTCAGAAACTAATACAGTTAGAGCTTCACACACCAGAAATATGTGTTAATATGCCTCCTGGTGCCTTTTGGTAGTTAGAATGCCGTGAGATTATGTGATGTTATGAAATTGCAAAAATACATAAAACTGATTATTTTAATGCATTTTTCTATTAAAACTGCAACTTTTGCATCTAGGAAGCAGAAATTGTACATGATAAGTGATTATATGAATATCTCATATGTATGAAGTTTCATAACGGTAATTTTTACTGGTATGTAATCAATAAATGGCTGCCTAAATAAAAAAAAGTACGAGTCATAATTTCATCAAATCTGCTCATAACTTCATTATTTCCATGGATGAACTACTGAAATGTTTAAGTTTTAATGTATCGGTGATACACAGAGGGGGGAGGGGGAGGGCCGTTATACACTTGGTTAGGTGTGCAGGGAGCTGGGGGGTATGTGCTTGATCAGGTGGGGGGGTTGCAAGTGTTGCTTTTTTTTTTTTTTTTTTTTTTTGACTCTCATATGCCTCGTCCATTTGTCCGTATTTCCACATCTTTGCATAACATGAACCCTCATGCTATTAGTTAATGCCTAGCAGCATATAATTAATTGTTTTCTCTTTGCAGGTGAGTGTTTATGGAGTCAGACAACGGCACCATGTTAAGGTAAAGTAGCCTGAAGAAAGTTCTGGAATAAGAAGACGAATAAGTGTAGTGTAGTAGTTCCGCTAGCATACTTTAACCTCGTCAACCCAAGGACTTTTATACCTGCGGCGAAGCCGACAGGTCTGTAAGTGGTACACATGAGGGATTTTTTTTTCTTTCAAGGAAAATTGGAGTATCTGCTATTGGAGCGCTCTGAGCGCTTTTCAGATGAAATATAATGTTCCTCAGCTTGAAATATGAGATTATTTAACATGTCAGGTCTTGCATCAGCAGGCATATCAGCTGACCATTGAACGGTTTTCAATTCCGGCTCTAAGGAGGCATTTAACCGATTTAAAAATTTTTGTTGATTTGGCATGTCAGCTCTTGCATGGCTGCAGCAGTATCATACGGCAAACACGGTATGATTTTCTTAAGTTTGAGGAGAAAAAATCCTTGTGCTGAAGAGGAAATAAAGGCCAAATAGAAGATCTTGTGACTGGATGTTTGTATGTTTTAAAAAGCCTAAGATTACGATTACTTTTATGATTCGTCTCGCCGCCCTTATATTGTGTAGCCGCCTTCACGCCCACGCACCCAGTAGCCTTCATAACCAGAGCCGCTCGAGGCCCACTAATAAAAGCTGGTAGCCGCTGGGAAGTGTATTGCAATCTCTGGTGCTCTTTACCCTTTGCATATTGGTTTCTTTAAGACGGTGCCAACACATGATCTACTTATTGCGTGTGTGTGTGTGTGTGTGTGTGTGTGTGTGTGTGTGTGTGAGAGAGAGAGAGAGAGGGAGAGAGAGAGAGAGAGAGAGGCGGGGGGAGTGCGGTAGGATGAGGGGATGGTCGGCAAGATAAAGTGAAAGAAATTAATCGAGATAGAGAGAGAGGGACATAGATAGATAGATAGATAGATAAATAGAGAGAGAGAGAGAGAGAGAGAGAGAGAGAGGTGGGGGAGTGCAGTAGGATGAGGGGATGGTTGGCAAGATAAAGTAAAAGAAATTAATCGAGAGAGAGAGAGAGAGAGAGAGAGAGAGAGAGAGAGAGAGAGAGAGAGAGAGAGAGAGATGCCAGATTGCAAATGCTTGGACTGAAAACAAGACCGTAATGTTGCTAATGTTGCATCCTACAGGTACGGGTGGAGTCTCACTCAGACTTTGTTGTAAAAACTTGTAAACTGCATATATATTGAGAGAGAGAGAGAGAGAGAGAATTTTATTTTTTTACGACAGAGATTAAACGAGATGACTTTGTGTATTTCCTTTGTGTATTTTTTTTTTTCCCGGTACGCGTTTGGCAGTAGAAACATGGATAGGAAGAGGCTTTAGGATGCCAGTATTTTAAGCTGTATATTTCTTACGATTTTGTTCACACTTTCACTACCAACGGTCTCTCCAAGTTTAATAGAATTGTCAGGCGGTAGCAGGACTGTAACATAAATAACGCAATAGTACCCTTGTGGACATTAAAAACGATCCAGTTTTTAGTTGTCGAATAATTATGAAAGTCACATGACATTTTAGAAGTTTGATTCCATTGATTGGCCGAGAAATGAAAGTAATTGCCCACTGTCTCCATATTTATCATACAAGTGGATCATTATTTATATCCGCGACTTTGCAGGAAATGATGAATTTAGTGGCAGTGATACTAGCCGGTACACATCAGGGAATTCATCTTGACCTGAATAAAGTCATCGGATGATAGAATGAATAAATAGAAAATAAATCATGCAATGGAATGGTATAGCCAGGCGTGTGTGTGTGTGTGTGTGAGAGAGAGAGAGAGAGAGAAACAAAGTAAAAATAATCGTGAATTTATAGGTTTCTCGTGCCTTTCTCTCACCTCCTCGTACTCTTATATAAGATGAACGGCTGTAAGACGGAGTAAGAAGCTGTAAATTAATGTGGTAAGATTTAACAGAGGACGCTGAGTTACGGGGTGAGGTCAGGAAAGTGAAAGGGCGGCTGCTGAGAGAGAGAGAGAGAGAGAGAGAGAGAGAGAGAGAGCTAATCCGGGTGCATAGTGATGTGTAATTGAGAAGGGAATGTGTGTGTGTGTGTGTGTGTGTGTGTGTGTGTGTGTGTGTGTGTGTGTGTGTGTGTGTGTGTGTGTAGAGGAAGTGTGTGAGTCAGCGTTGTAGAGGTGCATAGTGTGAGGTGTTATATATTAGTATTTATGATGAGAGAGAGAGAGAGAGAGAGAGAGAGAGAGAGAGAGAGAATGGTGACTCAGATCATTGTAGGGGAGCTGAGTGTGAGGTTTCGTGTTTGAGTGTGTGCTAATGCACGTGTATGTGTTAACATGCGTGCTTTCTTGTGTTTGTATGCGTATGTACGTGTTTGAGTGCAGGTAGCCTATATGTATCCGTGCATGTATACGTTGGCCATGTATGTGTGTATGCTTGTGTAGGTGTATGAATTTGTGTAATGCGCTCGCACGCATTTGTGTGGGTCTGTATTTGTGTGTGTGTGTGTGTGTGTGTGTGTGTGTGTGTGTGTGTGTGTGTGTGTGTTTGTGAATAAGATACAGGCTTTATCCACGTAAGTGAATGAAGGAGTAATTATGTGTATATACCTGAGTGAGTGAGAGTAAAAGTGAATGTAAATGTGTGTAAACATGATAGACTAGGTCGTATAAGAGTGAGTAAGCATATATGTATGCATGAGTGAGTGAGAGTAAGCGTGGGTGAGGGAGGAAGAGTAGACTCGTGTGTAAGGATGAGTGAGTGAGAGTAAAAGTGAGTGAATGAGTGAGCAAGGGTGACCTGGCAGTACAAAGGTGACAAGGGTCATGGTGGGTCACGACTCATGACCTCATTCATGGAGGAGGAATGAGAGAGAGAGAGGGGGGGGGGAGAAGGAGGGGGAGTTGGAGGTGAGATAGGGCATGCAGAAGAGCGGTGATTGGAGAGTGGAGAGAAGGTATGGAAGAGTGGATGGGAGTATGGGGAGGAGGAGGAATAGAACAGAGTGGATAGGGAATGGGGAGGACGGGAATGTGGAGATAAAGGGAAGGTATGGGGAAGAAGAGGAATAAGGATATAGAGAGAAGTGAATGGGGGTGGGGAAGGGAAGGGGCGAGATAAGAAGAGAAAGGGAGGTATGGAGTGAAGGGAAGGATTGTGAGAAGGGGAAGGGATGAGGGACTATTGAGATGAAGGGTGGGTAGAGGGAAGGGAGGAAGGCGTAGGAGGGACGGAGGATGAAGAAGAAAAGGGAGAAGGGGCATGTGCTCCCCCTGGAAGGTCACCCCTCCCCCCATTTCCCCCAACTCTACTTCCTGTCTCGGTAATCATGTCATGCGGCTTCACACACACACACACACACACACACACACACACACACACACACACACACACACACACACACACACACACACACACACACACACACACACACACACAGCTCTGTTGGGTGGAAGGCCAGGCGAGGCTAGGATACAGGATGTTAAACCGATAACATGCATGTATTTCATTAGAGAAAGGTCCTTGCCTATAGTCGCGGCGCGCAACTCTGGGGTTATTATTATCGTGCTTTGGCAACTTACCATTGAAAAGTGCGTCTGATTTTGTGTATGAGACTCATGTGATTCCTGTATAATATGGTCGTGTATAATAATATTCGTATATAATATATTCGTGCATAATAGCATGATTCGTGTACAATATGATACGAAGTCGGACGCACTTTTGAATGATAGGTTGCCAGGGTACGATAATGACAACCTCAGAGTCGTGCACCACGACTATTTTTGTGATAGGCGCAGGCAGATAGATAAATAGATTGATTGATTGATTGATCGATCGATCGATAGGTAAATAGGTAAGTAGGCAGATAGGTCAAAATAATGTACTGTACATCGTAATAGACAGGTTGGTAGGTAGGTAGATAGAAATAATACGGTATATATATATATATATATATATATACATACGGTATATAGTAATGCTTCTTGAGAGAGAGAGAGACAGGGAGATTCCCATTCTCGAAAGCCAGAGTCTACGGCATTAAGCAGCCGAGTTTCAAGAGATTCTGGTTTAGGGCAACAGGTGGCGACACATACAGACCACATGCTTTCACACACACACACACACACACACACACACACACAACCAGCGTAAAAACCACAGTTCATGGATTTTTCTCAATACATCACTACTAAACATTACGATGGTACGAACGTGGAAAGTTAACAGTGCGGAAACTTACGATCACAATCCGTGTATCAGAAATCAGTAAAAATAAGCAGTACTGTAAGTTGCACGGTGAAGAGGGTGAGTGGGTTAACGAGGGTGTTGTGTTGTGTTAGGGTCGTTATAGTGTTGCGTTGAGTAATTATGTGAGTTTTGTGTTGCGTTGGTGCTGGCGTAAGGAGGTCTCCCACTTCCTTGAACAGTGCGCGTTGACCCTTTCTCTCCCGTGACACATTTCTCGCTTTATTCTTTCCACCTGGAGAAGACGACTGTTAATGAAAGGATTTAGTGAAAGGTGTATCTATTCCTGCGGTTCCAGAAGTTTTCCCCAGGTTGAGTAAAAGTGTCTGGAGTCAGTAGAAATAGAGCAAAGACCGTCATCAGATTAGGTTAAATGGTTTACGTTTGATGAACTATAGGCCCGTATAGGGTGCACGTTACCCCCCCCCCCCCTTCCGAATTATAACTTTTTTGTATTTTGTTCTTGCTCCTCCCAGGCGATTTTACTTAGCTTTAGGGAGGTATGTTGTCGTTAAAGGGACTGATGAAGATGGCCTACTCGCACTCCATCTCCTCAATCTCTCACTCTAATACACTCTCCACGCGTCCTATTCATCTCGGAAACCTCATTCCCATTCTTCTTTACCTTTCTCATATTCGTGCCTCTCTTAAGCTCAGTAAATCATTTCGTGCACGTGTTGCAAGATTTAAAAAAAAAAACTATTGCATTATATAAGTTAAAATCTTCACAACGATGGATCTTTTTTTTTTAGTTGAATATTGTAGATAATCTGGCGTTAGCAAAAGATCCCCCCTCCCCCCCAAAAAAAGAAGATCGTAGTGAATGGGTCAAAGGAGATCGTAGCCTCACAGTTACGAAACAATCTCCCCGAAGCTGAACAGGATCGTCAGAGGGTGGCAAAAATTATAGCAGTCCGTCGTCATTGTGAAGGGATTCAGTCTGGATGGCACTGCAAGACTCCAATCAAACAGATGAAAAAAATAAAGTTTTGGTTTTATCAGCACAGTGTAAGCGTTTGGTCTGATCAGCTGAAAGTACTCTAAGATTGCTAGTTTCTTCATGTTCGCTAGATATGCCTGCCAGATTAGTCGAAAGGGTTTGATTATCAGAGAGGGTTGTTGTAATGAAGGGAAGGGAAGGGAAAGGAAGGGAAGGCAGGGGAAGGGAAGGGAGGAGAACAGAAGGAAGGGTAATGGAGGGGAGGGGAGGAGAGGAGAGGACAGGACAGGACAGTTAAGGGGAGGGAAGTGATGACGAGGGGAGTAAGTTGAGGGAATTGAAGGAAGGGGAGTGGAGAAGGTTGGGGAAGGGGCTTAGTGGTAAAGGACTAAATAGGGCGAGGGTGGAGTGGCTTGAGAGGGAGGAAGAAGAGTACCCTGGTATGATAGGGTAGGTGGAGTAGTTTAGGTAGGGTGAAGTGGTCGGGTGATGTGGAGTGGGTAGGATGAGATAAGGGCTTTAGGTTAATGAATTGTAATGGGAGTAAAAGTCAGGAGATGAGTTTTGTAGCTATAGACCCAGACTACAGTGCATTACGAGAAGTAGACAGTAATAGCAGAGAAACCTTCTGATGAAACCGTAAAAAAAAGTTACATGGATCTCTCGCAGCATTTGCCGTGAACCTTTAGGTTTCATCGAGTCTCCTGCTAGGGAGTTGGCTGCAGTTTTTCTGTTTTTATTTATTCTCGCCATGTCCAGACTTTTATGGCGGGGCTTAGGATAGCTGTGTTGAACTGAGAGCGTTAGATCATAGGCTGTAATCCTTCACTGACCTCCCCCTTTCCTTCCACAGCATGGGAGGAGCTGCTAGTTTGAATTGAATTGGTATATAGCAGCAAAAATATACTAAAAGAAAAGTAATTGCAGAGAAGAGCTACAGTACTTCAGAGGCCAGGACGATTTATATACCCAGCCCTTTGCGGCCGTAATGTTTGTATACTGTATATCTGGACAACCGACTCGTGAGGCTCCATTTAGATAGATAGGTGGGTGGAGTGTGCAGTGAGTAGGTGGGTGAATGAAGTGGCCAGAGGGTGATTTGGGTACGAGAGGTGGGTAGTAGGGGAGGTGGGTAGGGATGAAGGTGGAGAGGTCGGTAGTTATGGAGATGGGTAGGTGTAGAGGTGGAGAGGCGGAGAGGAAGAAAGGAGGATAGTTGTGGAATTGGCAGAGGGTGGACAGGTGAGGAATTGGCAGACGGTGGAGGGGATGGAAGGGTAGAAAAACAAAGGAAAGGAGAGAAAATAAAAGGAAGATAAGAAAAGAAAGACAAGAGCTGGGGAAATGGAGAAAATAAGATGGGAATCAAATGGAAAAGGAGAAGAAAGGAAGAGAGAAAAAAGGGAAGTTAAGGGAAAGTAAGGGAAGAAAAGGAAAGGGAAATTATATGAAGGGTTGGTGTGAACGACTGATGTGACCCAAACAAAGACGATGCACACCTGCAAAACTCACGCCACTAATAAGGCACTGCTTTCACTTTTTTCAGTCGGGTTTTTATTATATATTTTAAAGAAGTGTGTATTTTCGGAGTATTCATGTTGTTTTCTATAGTTTCTTCCCGGATAATAACAAAAACGGCTCTGGCTTGATTTGTGATTCATAATTGCTGTTTGTCGCTCTGGATACACCTGAATGTGAAGTAGGTATAGTGTATATTGTCATATTATCCTAGCCCAGGGCGGGTGAGAGCCATCTTTGTTTCTGTCCTAGTCCTTATTTTACTGCCAGCTTCGAGTGGACTTTTTGGCGGATGAGGGAAGATTCCACTTAGTTTTAAATGTTTCCTTCTCGTTGTCTAGAAATACCAGGTGCAGGCTCCCGTTAGACAGTTGCCTGGTACTGTGTTGACCATCCAGCCTGCTGCATTTGTTCCCGTCCACCTTCTCTCTTATGTTGTTTCGGATATGTAAGATAATATGTAATATACGGTGTGTATAATAATGTACAGGAACTAAGAACAACGGTACCAGTTTGGATTTATTTATGCAGTTAGGTTTAGTGTTTTTAGTTAACATTACAAGATATATGAATTAGGCATTTGTGTAACTAGTTTGGTTCTAGGGTCTGAGATACAGCTAAACAACAGCATTTTTTACACAAGCTTCCATTAACCATTTGACTCCTCTTGATGGAGGAAAATCGTCCAGTAAAGTAAAAAGTGCTGTGATATTAGTAAAAGAATTACCAGTACTGTTTTCATCGGTGGCTAATTGGAAAACTAATGTCTGCTGGTGCGTTGTAACGGGTGAAAATATTCAAGTATGATTTTTTTTTTTTCCAATGTCGTTCGTAGTTTACATGGAAAAAATTTATACCCAGATATCGAAACTGTATAATTACGTCCAGTGTGCAAAGTAGGAAGGTTTTGCTTGTTTTGGACCCTACCTTACCGCATGTTTAGTAGGAAAATAGGTTTGATGATGATGATGATGATGGTATAAGAGTGGTTTGGAGGTGTACGTGCTTTGACCATGGAGCTGCCCACGGAAGGGTGAAAGTTGCGGGGCCTGTGTGTTTGGAGGGAGGGGTGACGGGGGAGGGGAACCAGGTAAGGTGAGGGAAACAAAGGTGATCTGACCTGGCGCGGCCTCCTTAGGTTACCCGGTGTTTTCTTCCAGGTAAAATCAATCAGTGGCCCATGAGACCAGATGTTATGGATTTACTCTGACCGTAGGCTATTGTAGTAAGGTCAGACGAGTGTATAGTGTGGATTTTACAGGACCTTTGGGTTGTATTGTGGTATATAAGGGCGGGTGGTTTGTCGTTCCTGATCACGAAATTTAGACATAGATGTTTTGAGATTTTATTAACAGTATTGTGCTTTGGACTTCACATTACTGTACTCCTTTCGATTTGGTGGAGAGCAGTATCCTGTGAGAAGAGGGGTCTGTTACTGATAAAGAACAGAAATATTTGGGAATCTTTTTTGTGTATGCCACTCGGAATCGTTTCTAGGATTTACCTCACAGTAAAAGGTGGAACTTGAGGAAAGAGGATAATAACAGTTGGCCCATGCTATATCTATCTTGGAAGATAGGCGTAGGGAATAAGATAATGATAGTAAAATAGGCTTCCTCTGTCCTACCGAACCCTGTGTTAGGAGTACTGGTGATGGCTTTGTGGCCCCTCCCTTCACTAGACCTACCGCCACCCCTCCCTACTATGAACACCCCGGCCCTTCCCCCCACCACCACTGTCCCTATGACACCCCCATGGCCCTTCAGTCCTCAGTTCCTCACCCTCCTGTCGCCCCTTTTTATCCCCCTCTGCCCATCACCCAGCCCCTCAGCTCCCCCACCTCCACCCCTCCCTCTCATCCCCAACCCCTCCTCTCCTCCTTCCCCTTTCCAATCACCTCAGACGCCCCACACACACACCATGGCCCCCCCTTGAGACGATACAGGCTGCCGAAGATCAATATCCCAGTAAGGTGTAGGGGAAAATATCGACGAGAGGTAATTGTCTTTAGTTTCCCTCATAAAGCCCCTCCTGCTTCTATATATTCCTGTTTTCTTCTGGCCTGTATTCCCTGTTCTTTCTCCTTTCCTGGTTGTCTTTTTTCATTCGCCTTTTCCTCTCGTGCTGTGTATTTTCCCTCCCTTTTGTCGTTCATTTAGCTCGTCCTATTTATTCATATTGGATTGCAAGAATATAAGCAAAGAATATGATTGCTGAAGGCCGGCTGCTCCTGTCAAAGAATGCGTTCCCGAGAATGAGACAAGGACAACGAAGAAGGCTGTCCCATTTCCACCAAACCTTCGTGCAGAAACCTGGTCCTCTCCAGCTACATTCTGCTTCTTTCTCTATCACTTTCCTATAACCGTTTTATTTAGTTCTTGTCTTCAGTACTTTCCTCTGTACATCTCCATTGGTCGGTGTAAGTATATCTTCACCTCCTTTGTCATCCTCGTCTTCTTTTCGTAGTGTCACCCTACCCCTAGACAGGCGATGCAGAGTTTAAGCTAGATCCGCATTGCATTCAACGTGTTTGAATATTTCTTGTACCCTACCCCTGTTATTGTTTTTTTTTTTCAGTTGGGTCTGTGCCTCTCACCCTTTGTATTCTTCAGTCCTGTTACATTGTCCCATTTTTCCCCATGGCCGTAATTAGCTTTCTTTATCATCTTTAACTTTTGTCTTCTGTTTTCTTGGTTTTCCTCGTTCTTGCCCTCTGCATTTCCCGTATCTTATCCTTTGTATTTGTTGTCATTCCTCCCCTCTGTCTCTCCTTCTCTCCCCCCTCATCACCATTTCTCCCCCTTATTGCTTCCGCCACTCTCTTCACCCCATTTGCCGTTCTTCCAGAGTGTCTCCCTCCCTTCCCAAAATTATCGATTCCTACTCTCCCTTTTCGTCTCCTTTCCCTCTTCCATTCTCCCTTGTGGCCTTCCCTCGCGCCATCCTCCCTCCCTACCTCCTTCCTTCCATCTTCCTCCAGCTTTCCTCTCCCCATCCGCCTTCCCTGCCCACCCTCATCTCACCTTACCTCCCCTATTCTCCTTCCATACCTCCTTCTCTTACTCCACCTCCTCCATTCTCCCTCCTTCTCTCCTCTCCTTCCTCACTGCTCCCTCTCCTTCCTTCCAACTTACAGTACCTCCACCCATCCTCCCGCCCTTGTCCTTGCTTACTTCCTATTTTCCTGCGGTTCACCCCCTGTCCTCTCTCTCTCTCTCTCTCTCTCTCTCTCTCTTGTTTTATTATTTCGTATTTTGCTGTCCTAGTTTTGACTCGTAGAAATATTTAGTTAGTTATAACCTGCCTTATAGCAGACAAATCTTGCTGTTTGGGTACATTTACACTCCTATGTACTCCCTCTCCACCTTTGTACTCCTCCATCAACGTCCCTTCCCTCCGGCCACTCCTTTCTTAGCTTCGTACCTTAACCTTACTCCCCTCCATACCCCTCCCTCCCTTCTTCCTATCCTTCTGCATCCTCCCTTCCTTCCGCTCTGCCACACCTTTCTCCCTCCGTACTTAACCCCTGTATCTTCCTTTTCTTTCCTCACCTGTTTCTCCTTCCCTTCCACACCCCCACGCCTCCCTAGGGTTTCCTCTTCAGCGTCCTCTCTCCATATACCTGTCAGTTTTTTCTCTTCCCTCCTTCCTCCCTCCCCATTATCTGTACTCCCCTCCTCCCTCCATATCCTTCCGACTCACTTTTCCTCTTTCCATTCCCCCTTCGGGCTCCCCTCCCCCATCTGTTTTTCTCTCGTACTCCGTCTTCCATTTCGTCTTCCATTTGTCTTCTCTTCATTCGTCCTTTTCCCTCCGTCTCTCCAGCTCTTCTTGTATTACCTCTGTTCGTTAGCGTCCCCGTGCTCCTTCTTTGTATTTACATCTTTCAGTCCATCCCATTGCTTTCTCCCCCAGATCTCGCTTTCTCCAGCATACATCGCTTTCCTTTTCTCTCCCTCTCCCCAAAGCCCTTCTCCATTCCCTTCCCTTTCTCTCAGCTTCTCCAGCCCTCCTCCTCTTCAAATCATCCATTTCCTTCCATTTTGTCTCCCCCTCTCCAGATCCTCCTCCATTTCCTTTTCTTCAGCTCCTCCTCTATTCCCCGCTTTTCTCTCCCCCTCTCTAGCTTCCCTCTCTCCAAGCCTTCTTCCTTTCCCTCCCTTTTTTCTCCCTCTCTCCTCCCCCCCACTCCTCCCCCCCATCATCAAGTGGGTAGAGACGCCACCTCCTCCTCCTCCTCCTCCCTTTTCTTCCACGACCGACCCACCAGTCAGTTCGCTTCGGTATCGGTGCGTGTACGGAGTGCGTTGACGTGTTCCCTTCTGTGTATCTGTGGCGACATCCTCCCTTCTGTGGCGCTGTAAGAACGGCAGGTGGAGGTGGAGCGGTCTAAGTACTGTCATCCTCACTGCTGGAAGGCGTGTCATCGTCCTCAGCACTAGTGGAATAGTTAGTGTCTGGGAGTACTGGTCCCTGGAATGGTGTACTGGAGTAAAGAATGGTATTGGGGCGTGTTATGGTGTGTTGGCGTACTCGAATGTGGAATGGTGGCGTACTGGAGTGTTTACAACTGGACTGAGGAATGATACTGGACTATGGAATGCTATATTAGGCTTTGGAATGGTACTGAGATGTAGTATGGTATATTGGATTCTGGAAGGGTGTGTTGGAGTACTGAAGGTGGATTCACAAACATGTAAGAGTATTTCCCAACTGTAACCAGATTTGTTTTTCAAGGAAGACTGAGAGACAAGGCAGTATGTTGCAGTTCCCCGTCATTGTCCTTCCTACGAATATAAGTTGCGACAGGGATTTAATTGTAAGCTTATTTGTAAATCTGAGCTCCAAACTGTGGATGGAAAGTGACTTGGTATTGGGCCGTAGGATGATGTGTTGGAGTGCTGAACTGGAATGGCGCACTAGATTATATAATGGTGTTTGGCAATGGAGTGGTATTTGCGTACTGGAATGGAATGGTGTACTAGAATACAGAATGGTGTTTGACAGTGGAATGGTCTTTGCTTACTGGAATGGAATGGTGTGCTGGTCTGAGGAATAGTACCGGATTGTGGATTGGTGTTTGCCTACTGAAATAGAATGTTGCACTGGACTGATGAGTGATGCAGGGCTGTGGATGCTGGAATATAGCATAATGGAATGTGGAAAGCTTTGTTGGCGAATAGAGGTGTACTGGGCTCTGGATTGGTATTCTGGAGTGGAATTAGGCGGATCGATGGCTAGAGACTGCCGACATTTAGATGGGCTGGTCGCGTGGAATATTCATCGTCTTCTGTGGAGTGGAGTGGAGTTGTGTTATTGATGACCAGTAGTAGCTGTAGCCCCAGGCTCATGTGAAACGTGAACCCGATGGACTGTAGGCTGAAGAGGGGGTTGAGGGACATTTGTATAATCGGGCAGTGGGCCCGTCTGGTCTTATCGGTGCCACCAGGTGAAGGCGTCCCTCTCCAGCACTTGTCTGTGGCTGGGGAGTATAAACACTCCTCATTGTTAAGTTATGGATGTGTTTTTAAATATTAGAGTTCAGTTCAAGTTCTCCTGTAAGTTACAGGAAAACGGCAGATTAGCTTTGTAGGTGGTACTGAAACTTTGTCTGTCAATTCTGTAAATCACTATGGTGTTAATTGCTTAAGATAACGTAAAGGAACGTCTAGTTAGGAAGAAGACTTATTTTACCAGTGTGTTGGCAGGTGAAGTGGTCATCATCATCATCATCATCATCATCACCGGCATTGACGGAGATAAAGTGCGAATCGGTTGTTTTTGGATTTCAAGAATGCGGATCGATGACTGTGGATCGATAAAGGCGTTGGCATTATGCCGGACGGACTTTGGATCAGTAGTGTGGCCCGTCTCGATTAATCCATTAATTGGTGGTGTTGCTGTGCAGCTGACAGTTTTGGAGTGTGGTTGTGCGTATCGACGGATCGGGAGTACCTTGGCGTTAACAGTAAGGTGTAAAATCGTAAAGGCGGACGGCTTTAGAGTGCCATGTCGACCGAAAGTGAGGACAGACAGCGGGGAACTAGTATCTTGTTAGTGTTGGCTTTAACATGGAGATTCGACGGTTTTGAAATGGTTCTTTAAAGTGACATTTAGAATCGTCAGTTCGAGAGTGGGGTAAAACCGAGAGTGCCTCAGGGAGTGGTGTATTTGCCGGACCTAAGTGTGTTGTTTTGATCGTAATTTTGGGTGTGGTTTGTTGGAGGAACGTTAAGATCGACGATTACGGATAAAATATGTTTTGTGTTAGATACTGTTGTAAGGAGGTGCAGATAATTCGCCTGTAAGTGGTGTGTTGGCTAGAAATAGTTTGATGTTTCGATGGAACAGGCAGTGTGAACTAGTAGAGTATTACCAGAGCTAGATGATGGAGTTTTGAACACTTCTGTTAGAGCCTATGGTGTGATGTAGTGTGGGTGGGTAATAATGAGTGATTGTGGTGTGAGAGACTGGTATTGTGTGGTGTGGTGTAGTGTGGTGTGGTGTGTGGTATGGTGTGAGAGGGTGGTACAGTGTGGTGTGGTATGAGAGGGTGGTATGATGTGTGGTGTGGTGTGGTTTGGTATGGTGTGGTGTAGTGGTGTGTGGTGTGGTGTGGTTTCATACCGAACTAAGACATGCTGTTGCTGATGTGAACCTTTATATAGCTATACTTGAGTAACAGTGTCATCGCGATCGCTCCTCGTATAGGCAAGTCTAATAAACAGCCGACAAAAGAGAAAGGTTGATGGGATGTAAAGAATATCAAGGTGAAAATGGCAGACGCTATAAAAGCCTAGAGAAAGAGGACTGCTAATGGCGAGTTTGGCTGTGGAATAGTAATGAGTGTTGGGGAAAGTAGAAAGATGACTGGCTGGGAGGAAGAGTGAAGAGAGTCTGCCTGGGAGGAAGTCTGAGTAGAGCCTGTCTGGGAGGAATAGGGGGAAAGGGGAAGAGTCATTCTGGGAGGAAGAATGAGCAGCGTGTCTGGGAGGAAGAATGAGAAGAGTGTGTCTTGGAGGAAGAGTGAGACGAATATCTGAGAAATGTTAAATCCAGTTTAGTACGAAGGTGTAGTTTCGTTTTTATTCTAGCTCTATCCAGACGATTCTGTTCGCCTTAAGGAAGACCCTTGATAGTGAAGGGGGTTGGACTTTATCCCCTTTAATTCCTTCAGATCCATTACAGCTTTATTTTATTTTGTATTTTTCCTGCTTCCAGGCGATGATATTTAACATAGAAAAGACGTATCTTAGTGAGGAGTTAACCCCCTGACCACTTCGACGACTCTGCTCATTCTTTGTATCTCCCGGTCATTTTATTCTGCGTAGGGACACTTCTCATTCTCGAGGTATTGGAAGAATCCTGTCTCTGTCTTAGCTACAGAAGTTTGGTAAATCCAGTTCATGACCTTCTTTAGCCCCTTCACTGCAGGAGGTCACCCACAAGTTGCGTAAGCAGCAGTTGTCTAAATGAATAAAACAAGACTTCATTACACTGAAAAGGTGGTGATGTGTATGAACTGTGAGTAGTGTGTCAGAGGAGAGAGAAACGTTGGTGAAGAATACATACGAATGTGTGTGTGTGTGTGTGTGTGTGTGTGTGTGTGTGTGTGTGTGCGCGAGAGAGAGAGAGAGAGAGAGAGAGGGAGGGAGGGAGGAGGTAGACGTAGGAGAAGCATTACGCTATCAAGGATTTAGATAGGAATGTCTTGAAGAAGTGAAAGGAGTCTGAGAAAAGTGTAGGATGTTTGCAGCTTAAGAAAGACGGAAAGAGATGTGAGTGACAGAATACGGGTAGAACAGGTAGGAGTATCAGAAACGTAATAAAAGTGTTGTCTGACGTGGGAAGTAGCGAAGTGAAAAATTGTCCGGGAAACTGGAAACTAAAGATGAGAGAAAGGAGGAATGAATAATGGCCTAAGTGACTGTGAGTAATGGAGAGCGTTGGAGAAAAAGGAAGTAGAAATTGCGTGAGAAATACCAGAGAGGAGTAGAAATTATCAGAGAAGACTAGGGAGGGTTATTTTCAAAGAGGAAATGAATGAAAAAGTATTAGAAGTGACAGAGTATGGGAAAAATGTTGGAGAAGAAGCAAATTAAAAGTGATGTCAGAGATAAGAAGCAGTAGAGAGGAGTGAAGAATGTGGGGAAAATTAGTGTTCAAGTGCCAGAGCAAAGAGAAATGATTGGGAAAAATGGCGGAATTTAAGAGGACTAAGGGAAGTGTAAATAGAGAGTCAAGAGGATAAGATGGGACGGCAGGGTGAAGGGAAGAGAGAGAGAGAGAGAGTCGAAGGAGTGGTGGAAGGGGCAAGGGATCTGGGGGTGGACAGGACAGTAGGGTACGAATAAATAAGGTACTGGGGAGGGTTTTAGGATAGAGAGGCGGAGGGGGAGGAAGGAGAGGGGAAGGGGGATAGAAAAGAGAGTAGGAGAGGAGAGGGGGAAAGGGTAGGGAGGGAAATGGAGAGGAGAGGGGGAAGGGTCGGGTGGGAAGTGGTGAAAATGGTATGAGAGGATGGGGTGGTGAGGAGAAGGTTGGATGTTGGTTGAACGATAAGGGTAAAGTGGGAGGAATAAATGGAGAGATTTTTTTAGGACTAGAGAGAATGAGAAGAGAACAAGGATGGACACGGTGGGGAGTGGAGGGGAGGGGTGGAGGGGTTAGGGAGGTAGGACAGGGTGAGGGTGACCGCCGTAGAGGTAGAATGGGGAGGGTTTGTTATTTTGTATATAGTAGTGCTTTAGTGAAGAGACGAGTTAAAAAGGAAGAGTTGGGGCCGGAGGGTAGCTGAGACTATGAGGATGATCGGTAGATATAGTAACTAGTAAGGATGGACGACGATAATTTGGGAGGGACGAGTAGAGGTGAGGATAGTTGAGAAGGAATTACGATAGTTAAGGAAGGACGAAGACAGCTGCAGAGGAGGAGTGAGGATAGTTAAGGGACGAATATAATTGTTAAGAATAGTTGAGGAGGGATGGAAATGGTTGAAGAGGAATGCGGATAGAAAGATGACGTTAAATAGGGAAGAACGAGGATTGGAGGTGAGGATAGATAAAGCGGGATAGCTGGTGAATGGTGGTGATAGTTGAGAAGGGACGTTAAGGAATTCGCGTCGGTTGAGGATAGGTACGGCACACGTGGGTTGACCTTGACTGTGTTATGGTGGCCACTCTACCCTCCACCACACCATCCTCACTCTCCTACACCACACCGTCACCACAGCTGAACTTACCAGACTCACTCACACCACACCACAACCACATTTGGTCACGCAGTAGCCTACATCACTACTTTTTCATTCACACCGCTCTCAACATCCTACTTACTCACTCGTACCTGCTCTACACCATCACATTTATTAGGCCACACTTATCACCACACTTATAGTTCACATTACACCACACCACACCACCACCCTCATGCCCATGCTACATACGCTTGTACACCGCACTTCACTACTTCATCCTTGCTACAAAACCACATTCAGAGGAGTACATTTGCGCCAACGCCACAGACGATGCACACCCCACTGTATTTACACTTAACCCCCCATTCATCAAACCATCGATACCAGACTACCACAGTTATCAACCACACTCACACAGCCACCACTTCCTTGGCATACTTAATAATTTGGCTGCGAAATACGATTCTTGTATTTTAATCCGGCTAATGTTAGACGATTTACGACAGCTCACGTAACACCTCAGCAAAATGGGTAAAAGCTGTCTCGATGTTGACTGAAAATAAAGAACTTTGTATTCTATTCTCGCGTAGCGGCAGACGGCTAAGAGAAACCTACAGCATCCCGAGGGTAAAGGCCGTCACCACACCCATCACAATACATACCCAGCCACACCTTTCATTTGGTAGACTTTGGGGGTGGACAATTTTTGTATTGTTTATCTGTTTTGTGTGTGTGTGTGTGTGTGTGTGTGTGTGTGTGTGTGTGTGTGTGTGTGTGTGTGTGTGTGTGTGTGTGTGTGTGTGTGTGTGTCTGCGCGCGCGCAATATCTTTCACAGCACCACACTCAACCTTCATCACACGCTGCCACCACCTCTCTACGTACTATGATACCCCTACCATCCACCCTAACTCACCCTGGCTAACACCCTTCCACTTTCCCTCCAGCATATCACCACTCCGTTTACTTTGACACACACCGGTACCAGCCTGCCTTCTCTGACACTAATCACTTTATACCACCATCACTATACCTACATTCTGTTACTTTAACCTTTCCCCCGTTACTTACCCTCACAAACACCCTACCGCTTTCCCCTGTATCATCCTCACTTTGTTTATTCCGACACACACCAGCCTCCCCTGTCTGAGACTAATTTTTTTTTTTACACCACCCTCACTATACCCGTTCTTTTACCTCCTCCATTCCCCCACTAATTCATGACAAACACCCAGTCACTTTCCCTTCATCGCTGTCAGTTTATTTATTCAGAGTTCAGACACACACAAGCCAACTTTGTCTGACACTAAGTATTTTACACAGCCATTACTATACACCTTTATATCTCTACAATCTCCCTCCCTCTCTTCACCCTGATAAACACCTAACCACTTTCCTTCATCTTCGACATTTTGTTTATTCTGACACACACCAGCCTACCCTGACTGGCATTAATCACTTTCTCCTCTCAGTCTTCTCTGAATCACTGTAGCCGTCACTTGCTCCCGCTAATATCGTCACTGCTATGCCCCCTTCTAGCAGCAACAGCCTCACTTTCCCCTGCATCAGTGTCACCTCCCTTCCCCTTCTGCTTGTGTTATCATCATATGTGTCACTATTACTTAACGCTATCACGTATGCTACCATCATTTATTTCACAACTATTCTTGCCACCATTCATCTTACTACCATTTCTCTTCACATACACCACCATCACGCCTCTTTCTTATCACCATCACTTCTTTCTCCTACCATCATCACGTTCCCTGCCTTTGTGACTCATTACTCATACCATCATCGTTTTCCTTATCACTGTTACTTTCTTGGTAGTATGCAACAGACACTTTAACCCTCTCCACTGCTGTCGCTCCACTAATGATATATCTCAAGACATCTTCGTTCACCTCTGTCATGTCGCTTAACGATGTCATTGCCACTGCCATCGCCGTGTCGCCACCCCTACCACTATTAACACCCACCTCCATTGTCAATATAAACCCCTGCACTATCATTAATGTGGTGGCTGTTACCATTGTCACTCCCAGCTCCACATTACAACACCACGGAGGCAGTCCCTTTTCATTCATACCCCACCACAGCTTCACTTTACTACGATCGCACTCACTGCTATACTCGCACCACACACTTCTGCACTTGCACCTCGCACTACTGCGCTCACACCACTTACTGCTTCACTCGCACCACTCACTACTACACTCGCACCACTCACTACAACACTCGCACCACTCTGGCACCCTTAACCGAGCCACTGCCCGTCACTGCCTTACCTCTTATCACTACTACTTTTGTTTGTTACTTACCCACCACTGACACTATTCTACTTCTTATTCCCCCTGTCACCAGCCCCGACTACCATTCCTCTCTCACTATCACTACCGGTCCTTGTTCCTGCCATATCATTAGCAGTTTTTCATACAGTGGCCACAGTTGTGATGTTAGGTAGGTAGAGCATTGTATTAGCAGGAGGGGAGTTTGAGCAGGCAGGTAGAGAGTTAACTTTCTCCACTACTACTGCCCCATTCCTGTCGCTGCCACAACTACTGCAGCTACTGTTGT